>NC_061087.1:66636164-66646164 GCF_015104395.2 Macrobrachium nipponense | reverse complement strand
TGAACTTAACACTGGGTCTGCCTTGGAAAGGCTTTATGAAACTGTTCTGAAAAATGATAAATTCCAAATCTCTAAAGTGGAGACCCCTCCATTCATCAATCTGGAACCAAGCAACTCCAGTTCTACCTATCTATGCTACACTTTGCTATACACAGACAAAAAGTTACAGTCAAGACCTCAAGATCTACCCAGTAATATTTGATCAGCCTTTGTACTGAAAGGCTTGTGAAATTGATGCTGCCTCCAGAGATTTGGACAAAGTGGCTTCTACACACTATGTCCTACCTAAGCATCAGTGGGGAAATCATGACAGGGAGCAGGTTGGAAAACCTGTGGAAACGAGCGGATGCCAAAGATTGTGTGGTGTATATGCTCAGAGGCCATGTCTTCCCTTGAACATTTCATGCCCACATTCTTACCTTGCTGGCCCTCATCTATGTACTACTCGACAAGCAAGACTGGTCAGTCTGTACCAGGACATAGTGAATGAAGATGAAGATGATGCTGAGACAGATGAAGATGAAAATCTGCTAGAGTTTCAACAGGTTCTCACTCCCCACCTATATCAAGCTGCTACATAGTGCAGAGCAGGGAGTTATGGATGTAGTGATTCCACCAGGTGTTGGTCATGCTTAACTTCATCAGAGCTGAGAGGACTGGTAACATGAAGCTCCATCTTCACTGTGTGCAGGAGATGATCCCACATTTCCATGCAGCAGGTCATCGTCTGTATGCCAAGTCTGCCAGACTGTACTTGCAGCAGATGAACTTCATTACTACAGTCATGTCACTTGAAGAGTACACAATATTCTTTGCAAAGGGTATATCACCATTCGCCAAGCGAATGAATTCTGGTCAGGTAACTTATCTGACCAGACAATTTAGCAGTTCCTGATGAGGACGCTGAAAACCAGTGGAGGGATGACCCATAGTAACGTGATAACAGACAGCACCTTAAACAAATGGGTGCATGCACTGCATCAATGTGTTCCTTTGTACTATGCTTTGGAGAAGTTCACTGGTGTGCACACCACTACCTCTGAGCAGCAGAAAGATCTTCATTCATTCACTCAGGCTACAATCAAGAAAGACTACAAGGTCTTCCTCTAGTGAGTGCAGGCACATCCACCATTTTCAGGTTACCAGCTTGCTTGTCTAGTATCTATTTTCACTGGTGTTGTAGCTGACAAAACTATCCACTATGAAAATGCTGTGCAGATTGGTCAAGCGGCAGTATCTAAAATAGCAGTGAAACAGTTCACAGGGATCACCCTGCATTGCAGTGGCAAAGTCAAGACTATGGGAGATAAGAACATAGTCAACATAGTCAACAGAGGTGAATTCTACCCTCGTCGTCAACAGGTGTCACTTGTGTCCTCAAGGCAAATTCTGACATGGAGCACTTCATGTCATATGAACTGTCTCCTCAACCTCATTCCCTGTTTCATGATGGTGCAATGCAGATACCAACCAAGAGTGTCCTAGGGACTCTCCTCAAGTCATTTGCCCCTGTACAACCCAAAATTCAAAATAAATGCCTGTTTGTCATGGATGGAAGCCATCTGTTGTAGTCAGTAGTCTGGCCACAGCAATCATTCTGTGGAGGTGTGTGCCAGTGCTACATTGACAGAATCCTGTGGAACTATGGGGCTGGCATTGCTACTGTGTTTGATGCCTACAGAACCGTCTCCAATGAGGCAGTAGAGTACCTATGCAGGTCAAAGAAGTCAACATCTAGTGATATTCTATTTGACCAGAACAAGCAGATTACTACTACACAGGCAACATTTCTGGCAAATAACCACACGAAGGAGCATCTCAAAAAGATGCTCAGTGTCTTGCTGAATCAAGCAGACATTAAAGTGAAGCAGGCACAAGCTGATGCAGATGCCTTGATTGTGTCAACTGCTCTGTCTTTGACAGCATCTGGCAAACTAGTAATAATTGTTGGAACTGACAATGACCTGCTGGTAATGCTGGTGACTCTAGCAACCACAAATATGGACCTGTACATGTTATGCTGCAAAAACCCCACAACAGTCCACAGAGTTCATGACATTCAAGCAAGCATTCGTGACAAGTAAATATCTGATGGCGTTACATACCATAACTGGATGCAATACTGTGTCTGCTCTATATCGACAAAGGAAGCGCAAAGCATTCAATCTGGTGCATAACAATAAGGAATATGACTTATTTAACACATTCATCAATACGGACAGCACTCATTAGCAAGTACAAGAAGCAGGTGATAGCTTCCTCCTGAAGCTCTATGGCGCCGTGCATCACTGGACGAGTCCTGTTACATCGCTTACAAAAAAGAAATCATCATAACATCTCTTTCCTCAACCTTCCATTTGCCTACAACAAATGCTGCAGCCAAGCAACAACATTCCTACAAAACATATTTAACTATTCAGGAATGGATGTAGAGGCCCTTGCAGCCATCAGTATGGGGGATGGGAACCGAAGGACATCCTGACACCAGTTGGTCCAGACACTCTGCTCAACATGATCTATTGTGGTTGCAAGGCAGGTGACTGTGGAGTGTCATATGGCTATAGGATGATGGGGAGAGCACTTTTCTACCCTGTTTGCAAAGTGCAGTGGTCAAACCTGCAGCAATGCAGCACCAATGTTGAGGATGATAACTGCAGTCAAACATGTGTCGTGTTGTATATATGTTTAACAAGATTGAAGATATATATTTGTTTTCCTAATATTGTTATTTGTTAATGTCTTTCATACAGTCCATGTATTCTAATTTTACTCTTAGGGTTTCTATAGTATTACCACAGATACGTTAAAATTGCTCATTGCTATTATTATGAGTATATACTTTTGATCCTCTCCTCTTTTCTTTTGTTCTCTTCACCCAAACGTAAAATTTTTAGGGAATTAGTTTGAACTAATAATGTAAAATTCAAATTATAAAGAGTAGCAGCAAGAAGTAGAGTAGCAATCTTTCAAGTTAGGAACCAGTTAAGAATTTCCCTTCTGCATCGTAAATTGATTCAGGGTGCCTTGAGAGTATTTTTACTAAGCAGATTTCTTATTTGTATTCCTACACCAAACAAAGATGTAAAACTTCCTAATGGCCTTCTTCCCATGATATTTCTACAATGATTTGTGTGGTGTCCTCTCCCCATCAATGTTAGCTACTGACTGATGTCAAATCCTGAAACAGGTCACCCAAACTTCAAGGACCTATGCAGTACATTCCCCAAACTAATTTAGCAAAAGCCATTAAATTGAAAACTTCCTGTCAAGTGGCAAAAATTCACACATCTCACAGGTCTCCCTGGCTTAACTCCAACCTTCTACCTGACCGCCATTTTTTACCTGGCCTAGTCCCTTATCATTGCCATTGGATCCTCTCATCCTGACTCCACCTACTCACACCTGCATGACTCTTGCCTCTCTCAACCCATGCGTTTTCCATTATTCTCCCTATGTTTACACCTCACTGACGACGTTCAATGTTTCTTTCAGGCTCCTGTGGAAGATTAGCATCAGAGATGAAAGACCAGAGACGAATTGCCACCTCAAGGAAATTGGTTGTTTTGAGAACAACAATATCCACTTTGTACAGGAAAATTCTAATGATCCAACTTGGGTATTTATATGTCCTGACCAGGCCTATCATATTACATTTTGCCCTAGCTTATAACACACAGCAGTTTGACCCCACTGGTAAAAAGAAGCCTATTGCCTCACTGTAGTATGCCTACAGGGAAATGATCCCGTTGCACTCCTCAACCACTGTCTTGAAGCTGACTGGGCTAGTACCTTCAAGTAACCACGAAACTGTGCATTGAGACTGCCAGTGAGACCTCCTAACAGCTCCGCACTTACTTAGTTCTTGATTTATGAAACCATCGTCTTTCGTCCTTCTTGTGTAGCCCTGCGAGTAACCCACATCCTTCAGCTGATGCCCAGGCACAACTCCACACCTATCACACCACGGGTTAAATGTAACTGAAAGCAAACATAATTTGCTGTGTCGACCCTCCACCTCTGTTCTTAGCAATCATTCATATTTCAAAATCGTTTTTTCCTGTAAATTCCCATTCCTAGAGTGATTTAGAATTCCCATCTCCCTATGAGTGATTTAGTGTGAATAGTAATAGCAGTTACCATACTTTGCTACTTTAACTCGAATTATGCTCGACGAATTTAAGGATATTATTATCAAAGTATTGATATACAACGGAATCTTAGAAAATGCTGTGTAAATTTGCTTTTGCCAATACCAGTATTTCGTTGTCGAATAATTTGTAGTTTCGTGTAGACTGGCCCGTTGTATGCCTGCCCCAGTAGATCAACAGTGCCACTTACCTCACTCTAACATTGCCTATATCGGGGTGCCATATCCCCGGATGCTAGCGATGCTTACCCCCACTTATAGTGCTTCACTGCATATTGTTATTGAATATTGCTAATTTTAAGTTCTGGATCAATATTTTCATGTAACTATGTGATCCGATAGGTTAGTGTTTTTGCTTGTAGCTTAGTTGCACCTTCTCATTACATTTGTGAATATTAGAATAAACATCATAAGTGCCATGGAGCCAGATGTAGTCCTGTAATTATATATCTTCTGATTGCCCTTTTAGCAATTAAATCAATTTATGAATACATTACTTGCTACCTTCATTCCTTATTTTGGAAAATAATTTTGAGTTTTCATAAAAAGGGTTTCTTTTTCATTTTTCTGTTCATAGTCTGCGTGTCATCAGTTAGGAAAAATTAGGAAAAGTGTAAATTGTACACAAGGAATAATTTTGGAAATTCAGAATTTTGAATTTGGTAGTTTTGCTTTAACCCCGGCACTGCAGCTATGACACTTCGTATAACTGCCACCAAAAAATATATTTTTTTACTCATTATATGCCTTTTCATGATGTTTCCAGCCTGAATTATGAGAAAATCTCAAGCAGGAGGACATCTTGGGCGTCACCTTGAATTCCTCAAAAGCCCCGAGGTGTATTCTAGGGAACTTTTAGTTAGTTTTTCCTGACAGTTTTCTGAACATTTCCTGAAAGTTTCAGCATGTGATAAATTTGTTCGGGTTCTAAACCTATTTATTACTACTGGACTGAAATCCATTCCTAACAGGTGTCAGGGAAGCGGAGCGGAAAGGTTATTAATACTACTGCTACCGTACTGTGTTTACAGATATGGTAATACTTTTTCCATAAATGTTTACTGCTCTCCTTGAAATTAATAAAAAATTACTAATTTATTTTGATATTATAGGATCGAGTTTATACATACCATGACTGGTAGTCATATTATGTCCATAATTCTCGTTTGTAAAGGTACAATATTCCTTTCCAGAGTATTATCAGAATACGGTATCTTTTCTTGCCCTTTCTTAGTTGATATCATGTTTGTTCTCACTAACATGTACAAAAATACCACTGTTCACTTGTGAACATCTCACACATTTTGAGAAAAGAACAAATTGGTCACTTGGTTTTAGTGCAAAAGTAACTGTTGGAATTTAAAAACGTAATTTGAAACAAGCTGATAAAAGCAAAAGCATATCCGGTATGTTATTAATTTATGTGTAATAATAATTCTCTTTATAAACAAAATAACTTTTTTTATTTGTTAGATTGTAGATTTGTTTATATAAAAATGTCAGAACTGTCTGCTCATTTTTATATTAAGTAAAGGCTTTTATTTTTTCATTCTGCTTTAACTACTTTTCAAGTACAGCAGATTTCGGTAACTCTCCTGAGTGACCAGCCGAAAATCACTAACAGTATTAACATACAATATACCACATAACTAATTATTCTTCCTTCACAGTAATATAGAATTATAGGACTTGTTGAAAAAAAATCAAAACTGTCTATTTATTCATTTATTTATTTTCTTATTAAGCAAAGGTTTCTTCTATTTTATTCCATTCTCCTGTATAATTACAGTTCATCTACATCAGATTTCGGTAAGTCTCCTGACTGAACAGCCCAAAATCACTAATTTTTTTACATATAATACACCATATGATTAATGATTCTACCTTTACAATACTTAAAGCTCACTGATGTCTATTAGGTTTAATTGCCAATGCAATGTTGTAATAAGATTACAGGCGAATATAGTCCATTTTAGAAAACCGGGCTAAAATAAAGCAAGCTAAGAGCAAATGTGTCATTCCCTAAGTAAGGAGAGCAATCATGCCACAATCCCATGCAGGGGAAGAGCCAACCAAGCCCAGCTTTAGAGGCGATAAGGTTTACCATAAAACGGAACTCACCTTCAGAACAGAGTCATAACAATGAACGCTGCGATTTCAGGCACGATCAAGTTTCTTGTATAGCCTTCTTCAACGCTTGACCTTTGCACTTAAGCTGAAAACGACCAACATTTTGGCACTCCTGTAGTTAAATCCTTATGCAATCAAAATTGACTTTGGAAAGTACCAGTAAAGAATTACTGTAGCATGTATATTCTATAGAATCCACACGTACTCACGCAGAAACACACATTAGATGTGAATGCTATTGTGTATTTAAGGGCACTGATGAACTTTAGATAGAATTTATGATTCGATTAAAGTTGCCTATGTTTTCTGCACGAGAATCTCAGTCGCTATTCGAAGTGAAAGTATTAAGATAGAAGTTACCTCTATTTTGCTCTACCATCCCCCTATCCCTGCCCACCATCCCCCCTCCTCCACCCCTCTACCTCCGCCACCATCCCCCATCGCCCCCTGTGTGTTTGTGTGTGTGTGTGTGTAAGTCTGTGTGTGTGTGTAACTACACCACGGAAATAGCTTAACGATGAATATTTACTTTTATTTAGGAATCTAGAGCCTATTAGAGGAGATGGCGGAGGAATAAACTGATTTGCGCCTCACTCCTGGCAAAAGGCAATTACAACAAAATAAATAAAGCGTGATTTTGTGGAGACGTCATTTCGGTGACAGGTTTTACTGATTATTCCTTTAATAAGAGTAACCTATCATTACGAAAAAGGTATTTGAAGCGAATCTTTTCGCAGCATCGTGTCTGTGTGAGGCTGCCAACCATAGGGTTTCTTATTTATACTTTACGAAAGTACAGACGTTTCGTTCCTTTCATTTAACTTATCATAAGTATATATCTAAAGTTTTAAATAAGTTTATTATTATCGTAGTAATATATAAAATACCAACAATTTGTATTTAAATGAAATTTTTATGAGCATGTCTCCGCGTCCACATTACATAATTTTTAATGATTGGAAAATTTTTCAATGAAATTTTGTTTCAAAATGTAACAAAAAAATATGTAATGAGAGTTTTTTAATATAAATATTGTTTAGTAATTTCAACATAGGTGGGCGATGTTCCCTGACCATTTTAGAGCAAGCCTCACTGTGCTGTTTAATGAAAAGGTTAACAGTCACCAGATCTTATACAGTAACGTGCGAGTACTTCGATGATTGAGTTTGACTTTATCAGATGAGGACAAAGTTATCACAATCATATGAAGGCTCTCCAAATGCAATAATAGGGACCTCGAAACTTTCAACCAAGAACTGTTATCAGGACGCGCATGACCGTTGAGTTCACAAGTAACAAATGAAGAAATTTATCGCTGTGATCCAAATTATCAACATGAACAGAGAAGAAACCGTAATGATAATCTAGTCTTACGCTGAAGAGAAATGTATTAAAAGGGAACCTTTCAGAGAGTGGTTATTGTAACCACTTCAACTGCTTCTTTTATAGTCTTCAACCATTCAGATTTAGTAAGTAATCGATATATCTTTCATAAAAAGAATAAACCAATGTTCAACATAGATGCAAGTTCACACATTAAAAGTGAACAGCGAATTTTTAAAAACCAACCTTATAACAGTTTCATATACACATACACACACACACAACAAAACACACATATATATATATATATATATATATATATATATATATAATATATAATATATATATATATATTATATAATATATATATATAATATACATACATGTATACGGCCACACACACATACCACACATATATATATATAATATATATATATATATATATATTATTATATCTCTAATTATATATATATATATGTATATATATATATATATATATATATATATATATATATATATATATATATATATATATATATATATATATATATATATATATCTGGATTTGCGTGTGCTCGCGCACGCTTATGTGTGTTTGACTAAAGCAACATGTGCATATTCGATAGGATCTTGCCACCCAATATTGCAAAAGCTCGCTGAAGCAGCAACGTCTATCAATTGGTATTAGAGAACCCTTTAACATATTAGCGAACGTGTGGGTGGCTCAATTTGCCATGCAGATGACTCTCTGAATCCTTTATTGATTATTAGTCGCTCCATTTACTGCCTATTGCATTACCTACCAGGTGAAGTCATTAGACAACAGACCGATGTGTGTTTACAAACGATCTGGGACGATTTCCTTCGCATTACACGTCCGACAATATCATCAAGAGATATCTTTTTCATCAGCAGGTGTCTTTTGAATTTTCATGTTACGCCGCAATTAATAACTTTTCCAGGAAAATTGCTGTTTCTTAAATCTAATAAAATACACAAAAAAATTTTAATAAACATAAATTAATCCCTTACGCATGCTCGTATCCAATTAACCGTTTCTTTGAAAACTTGTAGCAGTTCTTTGAATATCGAGGATGGAATTTGTCCGTTTACCTTGGTAAGAAGATTTTGTGATTTTCATAAAGATTATTCTTTGAAATTTTCTTGTTTCCCGACTTGATTTTCTATCATACCTTTCTCATAATTATGAGAAATGTATAATAGAAAATCAAGTGGGGAAATTATAATCGTGCACGCTACTCCAAGGCCGATACTTAAAAGAGGTAGCATGACCGTGAAATCTAAGTTGTAAACTGGCGATATAAGTTTCAGTTATATTTATTATTTTGAATCCAATTATATTTGGTTGGTTTTAAATCCAAAGTTAATGTTTTTTTTCCTTTACTTCATAATCATAAGCAAGCATCTGAGGAAAACAAACAAGTAAAAAAAAAAAAATCGAATTTTCCGTAGAGCATGTAATACTCAGTGAACCTCTCAGCCATGGCAAATGAAACTCTCAGCCATGACACATGAAACTTTCAGCCACGGCCTGTAGGTGGCATATATTTTTGACACCTACGTATAGTGGTGTTAAGGGCCCCATAGACGTTACGATCGCCGGATCAGGTCATCTGAACCAGAAGTAAATCGTTATTTTGTTCATTAATTTATTTTGTTCATTAATTCGGTTTTACGGAACCATTTTCGCCTCGAATATATGTGAACATCTCTCACAAATATGGTATACTGATTGCTGATGACCTATTCCAACCATTTGTCTTCATTATAACTTGTCAGCTATCACAGTTCTCGATCAAAGTACTTTTTTAGTACTTCAAGAAAGGGTTTTCTACTAGCAATAATTCAGATTTGTTTTTCGTAGTATTCCACTTTTTTTCGTAGTATTTCACTTTAGTTACTTTATGCATTTATTCTGTTTTCATTACACTGAACGTACCCGGTAAATTTTCACCGGTTTCTTTTGACTGCTGTTAAATAACAAGATATTTCTCTTAGTTATGGTTTTGACCTTAACTTGACTTTGGACATCTTGCATTTCTGAAATTATTGACAACCTCTTACCACTCGTTCAATATAAGTACAGATTTAATACAAGAGAATCTATTCTAAAAACTACTACCAGCCAACAATGTATATCAAGAACAAGTAATCGTTATCATGGACATTTTCTGACATATTGCCAGGTTTTCACTAATAATAATGCTATCTATGGTCCTCCTCAGGATCTGTAAAGCGATCAAATCGCAGAAATAATTTTCTGGAGGCATTACTGTTTTCCAAAAAGATATTTGTCTACTGTTCATTAGTTTGTATTTCATGATCTTTCCTGGAGGGAAATTACTTACATGACTCAATCTTATTACATCGGTTAGCAGT
>NC_061087.1:66611164-66633664 GCF_015104395.2 Macrobrachium nipponense | reverse complement strand
GATCTTATACACCACTCGTCTATTGCCACCGTAGTCTGTTAACTCTTAGACTGTAATAATGTTAGCATTCATTCTGTTGTAAGGTGTTGGGTGGTATCACAGTAGTCCCATGTAAAATGGTATACTTGTTTTCTAAAGTATCCCCTTCTAAAGCAACTATGTCTGTGTATTTGCTCAATATTCCTTTAATTCCTTCCTTTACATACTTATCGTCTATCTCCTGCAGATAATAATAATAATAATAATAATAATAATAATAATAATAATAATAATAATAATGTCTCATTAAATCTGGTAGGCAACGTGCCAAACGGGATCATCAAATCCGGTAGAATCATATTGAATCATATTTATTACTGCTACTACACGTTGTTCTCTCTCTCTCTCTCTCTCTCTCTCTCTCTCTCTCTCTCTCTCTCTCTCTCTCTTGACACGACATTTCACCCAGATCTGCCAGGGTATTATCACAGTGAGGGTTACTGGAGGACTGAATCTTGGTGTTAAGCTGCCCTTATGCCAGCACGGGCTCTTGCTCTTAGAGCAGCCCTTCGATTACTGGTGGCGAGTCCTTCTCTATATATCATGGTCGTGCGGGAGCTCACAGATGATCCTGCAGGACCTGGGGGATATTCGACTTTTCATTAGATGGCGGCAAGGCTTCAGAAATGCTCAAGGCGCGTTGACCTTCTTGGTGACGAGTCCTTCTCTTTATATCATGGTCGTGCGGGCACTTACGGATGCTCCTGCAGGACCCGGGGGATATTTGACTTTTCATTGGCTGGAGGCCAGGTGTCGGAAATGCTCGAGGCACGTTGACCTTCTCAGGTGTGTGGTGTCACCTGGAGCAGTTTTTGTTAGCTGCAACCGTGGTTACATCACTCCTGGTACTACTGCCATCCTCTTCAATATTGATTCAGTACTGGACACTGGTGTTATTCCTTGGAGGGGACTGGCTGGGCCTTCCTTACAGGTGGGCAGCAGAAAGGATTCCTGAGTCGTTTTTAGGAGGGGTTTTTGTTCTAGAATGAATAACGCCTCAAGGAGGCATAGGCGTCGCTGATCAGTGGCTCTTCGGATTATCTTGGTGTTTTTTACGATGTCCTCTCGCTCGACGTGCCGTTGGTGGGTGGAGAGGGTTGGTGTTTGATGGCATCGTTTTGGGCGTGACAAGAGATCCTCTTGGACAATTGTAAATTTGTCATTCCAATACAGACTCCAAGACATCCTTGGATAGGGCATGTGTACCGGTAGACGACATTACTCTGCTTCGGAGGTGTCCTGCAAGCAGGGCAGGGTTATTCCTCAAAGCCAGGTCACTTGTCCTTTGGTTTTTGTAATAGATTATAAGATAGAGCCTCTTCCCTTACTCCACAGGGGTGACGTTCTCTTCCACAATCTTCTTGATACACCTCTTCTCTTCTCTGTATCTGTGGTGTTTGAAGGACTTGTAGAAAATACGTACATCCTTGGAGGAGGGTTTTTCTTCATTCTCTTCGTCCTCCATGTACCATTTGTTCAAAGCTGTCCTTTTCTCCCTGTTGATTAGCTTGTTGGAGTAACTATTCTTAACCAACATTGGTGGAGCTCCATCCAGTTCTGCATGGTTGTCCTACCGCACTGAAACACACGTCAAGGCCCTCCTCACGAAGGCCCTGACGATGGTGGTCTTAAACCTCACAGGACACTCACTCTTTCCGTTTATTCAAAGTCCCAAGTTGGTAGATTTGGTGTAATCGGTAGCGGGCATCTTCGTTAGTCTTTGTAATTAAGACATTGAGGAAGGAGACCTGATCTTCGCTGCTGAATTCAATTGTGAAGTTAAGGGCACTGTTGCTTAGCAGTTCCTGAGCAACAGCGCCCTTAACTTAACATTCATCCTTGCCTATATGCAAGTTGCCCCTGTGAACTGGAAGCCTCCATTCTCTCTAAACCCCTCTCTGCTCACATTGGCTGCTTTGGATTTACTCTCCACACGGGGCATTGAATGAGGGTGTGGCCTACCCAGGTGAGATTTTAAAAGAACAGGGTTGCAGCAGTTCTGTCTCAGACCCTCTCAGAACTTTCTCAAGCCCTGCAGACCCACTTCACCCCTTTTGCACCACAGCCTCCTCTGAAGGATCCAACAAGTGTTCTTATACCTCCATAGTGCATAGAAATATCAGCAGATGAGAAGACTACTAGACCCACGATATCCAGGTACTGTGAGATGTAAATTTATTGCAGTCTATGAATCGTTTTGCCTCTTTTCTGTATTTCGTTTCCATTCTTCCAAGGCAACTTTTCCCCCTTCTTTGTTAAGCTTCTCACTCCCCAATTTTAGTTCAATGCTGTGATTAATTCCCTTGTGAAGGTAAACATCCCCCACACTTAATTCAAGCAACATAATAGTCCTTTCTATGTAAACTCCCAGTCATTTCATGCCCCTTGAGTGGGTTGTAATAATTTATGGTAAGAACAAGTAGTGTGTATCGTTTCCCACGTGTTCATCACCTTAGTACTAATGCTAGCATGCAATCTCTTTGAAGACAAACACTGTGAATGATTATTGGAGAAATTGGGAACTCTCTGGATTAAGGCTTGCGATGAAATTCCCAGCCATGTGTTTCCAGTAGACCGATAATCAACCACCTTATTAATTCCTGGGCCTATCTGTAACTTAATGTAAAAATAGTTCATTTAGAATAAGTCGAGAGTTTATGTAAATTCTTCCTTTTTCAGTAATATTGGCCTTCTACCATAGATTTTTGTTTGTAGTAACATACATTTTCAAGGAGGGAACGAGCAATTTATTACAAAAAGGCGACTTTGCCAGTTTCTTACAAAAAGTAGTTTTCATTTCCAGTTGTAGTGATCGTTAACCTGGTATCACGAAAGAATAGAATCTGGATTCCTTTTAATATTATTTGAGCAAGTGAAAAACAAGGTTTCCGAATTCCCCAAAACAGAAAAAGGCCAATTCTATTTTCTAGTTATTTGTGTAGAACTAGATATTCTAGTTTGGGGTATAAAACCTGACTGACATTAAGAATAGTGATAGGAAGATATTAGAACCACTTGCATGCCGATAGCCTAGAGAGAGAGAAATTTAACTCTATCTTCCATTTTTTAAGTGTTATTGCATGAAGCATATAGGTATTTATGGAGTAAATTCAAAATGAAAAATGGTGCCATATTTAGTGAATTGCAAGTGTAATCCGTCAAATCTCGTGTTGTAATGAGATTTCTTTGTTAGGATTTGAACAAGAAACAGCACATTCATTGTGCCTGAGAGCACTCTCTCTCTCTCTCTCTCTCTCTTCTCTCTCTTCTCTCTCTCTCTCTCTCTCTCTCTTGACAGTCTAGGCAGGATAGAAGAATTAAAAATTAGTGGCCACATGTCTAATTGAGTCCTATCCATATTCCCGCTTATGAACAAAAGAAACGTCAGAATAAGGAAAATCAATGGTAAGCGCTTTTTATTCTTTCCACAAAGGGCACATAGTTTTCCCTTTCCCTAAATTCCCCAAACGCGGGTCTTGGAAAAGCCAGGTGTGATTCCTCCCTCGCCTAGCTGACCCAAGTGAAGTCCAAATTGTCCGGAAATATAAATTGGCAGAATTAGTAGGTCTTAGGTTCTCCAGAGAAGGTAGGGCTGATAAAAATGTGTGATAAGGAGTTGTGTGGATTCTGTAATTATGCAATGGTGAGAGAATGTTTATTCTGGTTCTTCCTCTTCCCTTTAGTGTTTACCATGCTAGCGTGAAAATACAAATTCTGAGCATATCTAGGTTGAAACGGTAAGACAGACCAAGGATTTGCAATGGCAAAAAAAAAAAAAAAAAAATTGTTTATCCCCTTTTCATCTTCGTCCTCGAGACGATAAAGAAAAACATATATAAATTTTTATTTTATCAGCTCTTGTACTACATTTTTTCACGGCGACTTTTAAGTGAATGCTTGGTAACAAATCCTTTATTTGTTGTTATTTACAACCTAGTTGAACTCATATTTACAAATCCCATTGCAAAGCCATATTCGTGTTGAGGTTTCCTCGTTTACAAAATTTATTTTCTAAACCATGTTGAGGTTTCCACGTTTACAAAATTTATTGCTAAATCTATTGTCGGAGTTGAGTCTTCTGCGAAACTGCATTTACAGGGATTTTATGGCCGTCTTGTGAAGTATTGGTGTTGAGTATTTATGCCCATACAGAGTATTAATCATCATGACCATAACAGCTTAGTTGCACTGTTATTTACCGGGATCTAACTTGATTTGCAAAAGAATATTGCACCTGCCCTACGCATTTACAATTTGTTTTACTATTATTTCCACGTTTCCTGTGTGAATTTTCCGCACCGGAGTGGATTTTGTTTACAGTCTATTAGACTACCCTTTTACTCGCTAATTGCAAGAGGCATTCACAATTTCTTTGACTGTTATTTCCCCGTTGCCTGCATGAGTTTTCCGTACCAGAGTAGATTTCATTCAGTCTATTTAGACCACCATACCTATGCTAATTGTAGGTGGCATATACATTTAGTTTTACTGTTATTTCCCACGTCACCTGCGGGAGATTTCCGCACTACATGGAGGACATTTTCAGCTTTTAGCTGTTATCTCGCCTGCTTTTGCAGATGTTACAGCCATAGGGATACTTGTTATTTCCCAGGTAAAGTGTTCAGTATTCCACATACCCCTGGGGACATTTGCAGCTTTATGACTGTCTTCCATCCTATTATTCTGAGGCTAGACTACTAGCGTTTTACTGCTGAGAAGATGGCCAGTAGCACAGCACTGGAGGAGGCTAAGGCCTTCAGAGAAGCTGGAGTAGCCTTGGAGCTGGAGGGGGCAAAAGTGGTAAATAGAGTGAACAATAAGATGAAGGAAGAGAGAGCAAAAGAGAGAAGAGAAGATAGCTGAGAGACAAGCACAAGAGAAAAGAGAAGCAGCTGAGAGAGAAGCACAAGAGAGGAGAGAAGCAGCTGAAAGAGCATTCCAAGCAACCAAAAAGGAGAAAGAAAGAGAAGCCCAGGAGAGAAAGGAAGTTGCCGAGAGAGAAGCCCAAGAGAGAAGAGAAGCTGCCGAAAAAGCATATCAACTGGCTATGGGAGCCCAGAGTGCCACTCTGGCACCCCCGAGTGCCACGCCCCCTGCGCCCCTTCCTTCACACTCTCACCTCCACAGCATTAGGACTTGGGGCGATAGCAAACCCAAAACCTGGGTCAATCATGTCAAGCAGGTGTTCAAGAACTTCAATGCGATCCTTCAGGAAATGGCCCTAATCCTTGGCAAGTATCTTGCTGGCAAAGGGCAGACTGCTTTCGAGGCCCTTCCCATGAAAGAGTGACAAGATCTCACCCTCGTCCGAGAGGCAATCCTTGGTGCTTACGAGTTAACCCCAGACCGGTGGAGGCAGAAATGGACAATCTTGCCCAAGGAGGCTAATCAAACATGGACAGAGTGGGTAGCCAAGGAGACACAGGCACTCCATAGGAGGACAAAGGCCCCTAACGCAGCATCTGTTGAGGAGGTCTTAGAACTTTCAATTAGAGGACTTCCTGTCCTATGCTCCCCTTGATCTTGCCGCTCACTTGGTGGACAAGGCTCCAAAAACTATTTTGGAGTGCTGTAAATGGACAGATGCCTATGACAGCCACCAGAGTTCAAGTGTTCTTATACCTCCATAGTGCATAGAAATATCAGCAGAAGAGAAGACTACTAGACCCAGGATTTGCAGTCAGTGAATTGTTGGCATCATTTCCATTCTTCCAAGGTGACTTTCCCCCATCTTTCTTCAGCTCCTCACTCACCAATTTTGGTTTAGTGATGTGATTAATTCCCTTGTGATGCTAGTAAACATCACCCTAAGTTAATTCAAGCAATGTAATAGTCCTTTCTGTTTAAACTCCCAGTCATTTCATGCCCCTTGAGTGGGTTGTAATTTTTTATGGTAAGAGCAAGTAGTGTGTAACGTTTCCCACGTGTTACTCGCCTTAGTACTGATGCTAGAATGCAATCTCTTAGCAGACAAACACCATGCCTGATTGGGAACTCTTTGAAATAAGGCTTGCAATGAAATAACCCATTTTTATGCAAATTTTGATCTCCGTGACTGCTTCATATCCCAGCCACGTGTTTCCGGTGGACCGACAATCAACCATCAACCACCTCATTAATTCCTGGAACTACCCATAACTTAATGTAAATATAGTTCATTTAAAACTAAAGTTCAGAGTTTATATAAATTCCTCCTTTTTCAGTAATATCTGCCTTCTGCCGTAGATTTTTGTTTGTAATAACTCTCATCCCTCCGGGCAAGGCCATTTTTAAGAGTGGTAGAGTACATTTTCAAAAAGGGAATGAGCAGTTCATTACAACATATATATATATATACCTATAATATATATATATATATAATATATAGATATATATATATATATAATTAATAATATTACATATATATATATATATATATATATATATATATTATATATATAATATATGAACTTTGAAAATATATAGAAACTACGAAAAGTACTTGTTGCAAGTCCCCAATTATTCACTCACCTTTCTACCATGGATTTAAGGACATTCCAAAGTATATATTCCTTCGTGCTACATTGTACATTGAATACATACACACACACACACACACACACACACACACACACACACACACATATATATATATATATATATATATATATTATATATATATATATATATATATATATATATATATATATATATATATAGTCAATGTACAATGTAGCACGAAGGAATATATGCTTGGGAATGTCCTTAAATCCATGGTAGAAAGGTGAGTGAATAATTGGGGACTTGCAACAAGTACTTTCGTAGTTTCTATATATTTTCCCACACTGAATATCATTGAAGTTGACAGACCTTTATATAAAGAAATATAAAGGGGGTAGGGTTATAGCATGATAATCTGGGCGGAGTGTTCTTTAAGCAAAAGAGGCAAGGAAAGAAGATCAAGGAACAATCCAGAATGGAGATTTAAATTACTTGCTGACATGGCTCCAATAAAAATGCATTGCAACAAATTCCTTTTGGGGTGATCTTTGACCCTGCAGATTATCGAGGAATTATCTCAGTTAATAGGATGGCCTGTATGAAGCCAGAGATCTGCAATGCCATAATTAGTTAAGCCTCTTGATATGGCACATTTATGCTGAGGTCATCTCACCTTCAGATCTTTCGATGATTGCAAAATATAAATTTTATTACATTCTTTACAAGGAATACTGTTTACAATATTTTTTTTATTCGATGGGCTATTCTTTATTAGTATTTCTCAAAATATTTTTATATATACGTATAAATGCATAGTTAATATCAATAGGTTTTATAATGGGTATAGCAAGAATGAAACTAGGATGAAATGGTACACAGAGAATATCCTTAAGTTCTTTGTTAATACTGGTTTGATCGTAACGTCATTTTTGCTTTATTTTTACATAATTTGAAAAACAAAATATGGAGGGTAAGATAATGCATCTCTTATTTTGTCAATAATTTTAATCTCATTTCCAAAAATTTCAGGACTAGAAATTCTAAGAGCTCTAAGAGCATTTATTTGTTGACGACAACTTGATTTGTTTAGCATGGCTAGAGTAAAAATGGATATATGACAAATTATTAGTCGGTTTTCTATATATTTTAAACAAAAATGTTTGTTATTTCTAATAATTAAGGCATTAAAAAATGGTTTATAATTATTTTCTCCATATTCTTTTGCAACTTTTGTCTAATATTTACATGTGGTCCATTGAGTCTAGACTTATTTCAAGAAATTAATTCTCTAAGGTGTTTTGGGTAAAGCATGTAGTCTACTATTTTTGTATTATGAAAGAAAATGTAAAGATTACTTATTTCTTGCTTACTATTAATAATCTTGTACCATCAATAAAAATCACAATAGAATATAAAGAAAAGATCTTATACTATTCCTGGATACATTTGTTATCAGAAATATCACCAATTTTTGTTTTAAAATATATAAGAAACCCACAAATAATTTGTCATATATATATTTTTTCTCTAACCATACTAAACAAATTAAGGTGTCAACATTTTAAAGTATGTATCTTAGAGCTCTTAGAATTTATAGCCCTGAATGTTTAGAAGATGAGTTTAGAATTATCGATAAAAAAGGAGATGGATTATGTTACCAAACATATTTTTTGGAACTTACGGAGAAAAAAGACATATCATAATCCAACTAGTGTTAACAAAGAATTAAGAATATTCTCTGTGTACTATTGCATCCTTATTACATTACTGCTATACCCATTTTAAAACCTAATGGTATTTAGTTAGTATTTAAATATAATAATATTTTGAAAAATAATTAAGAATACCCCATAGAATTTCAAACAACATTATATACAGTATTCTTTGTAAATAATATAATGAAATTTATGTAGGGCAAACATCATAAGATTTAAAGGTGAGATTCTCTTTGCAAAAATATGCCATATCAAGAGGCTTAATGAATAATGGCATTGTGGATCAGTGGCTTAAGAGAGGCCATGCTGTTAAGTGAGATAATTCCTCGATAATCTACATGGTAAAAGCTCATCACAAAAGGAATCCTCTCTCCTTGTCTATAGTGCTTCAAGCACAGGCTGCCCAAATTAACAAATTGTAACCCCATCCCCCATTTATGTTTTTGTATATGAAGGCCTGTCAACCTCTACTATATTCAGTGTGAACTTGAAAATGTAGAATAAACTATAATATAGTAGAGGTTGACAGGCCTCCATATACAGAAACAGAAATGTTGGATCGGGTTACGATTTGTTAATCTAGGGAGCTTGTTCTTAAAGTATAATAGACAAGGAGAGAGGATCAAGGGACTATTCAGGATGGAGATTTAAATTGTTTGTTGATGTGGCTTCATTAAAAATGGATTCCAACAGATTCCTTTAGCGGTGAGCTTTTACCCTGCAGATTATCGAGGAATTATCTCACATATATACATATATAAATATATATACATATATATATGTGTGTGTGTATATATATATATATATATATATATATATATATATATATATATATATATTATATATGATTATATATATATATATATATATATATATATATATATATATATATATATATATATATATATATATATATATATATAGTAATAATATATATGCCTAATTATCGATCGAACCGTGATTCATTTATATATCATTCGAGCTACAACTTTCCTTTAATATCTAAATTCGCTCTACCTCGGAATTTATATAATATATATATGACTGAAATATTTTCTGTTGAAATAGAATTCCATCTCATAACAAGGAGTCATAAAAACATCAAAATACATAATGGTAATGTATATTAGTGATAATGAATGAGAGTAAGAGTTATAGAAGGAAGTATTTATACCAAGGTAGCCAGAGGTCAGCCGTTACATCACTCCACTTGACAATTTCATTTTCATTTTCTTAATCGATGGCTGGAATAAGATTTTATCTATAAAACGAGCCTTCAGCTCCTTTCAATTGGTTCATCATAGACTTTGTTTATGAATTTTCCGTATAAAGAAAACTAACATTTTCACTTTCATATATTCACTATTATAATTATCATAGCATTTCTATCAAGATTGACATAGTCAGCTTTTCATTCTTAAGATTATTATGGATTTTCTACCTAGGCTTCCAGGAAATGGAAATTGAACTGATCCTTTTGTAGCTACCATCTTTAAACTACCCTGACCATAAAATTGAGAATGCGATCAATAAAGCTAACATTCTCTTCTACAGTCCCCTTGAAAACAAGTATAGAAAAATGCTCAATACTAAAAATAAAACTGGCTCAAAAACTTGGAAATTCTAATCCATTCGTGTTTACCTACCTAAATACAGTAACAAAATCACTAATTAATGTCCAGCAAGAGCAATCCTCAAAATCCCTTGACTCAATTGTTACCAATCTTACATAGGTTTTGCAGGTTAATCCATCCCTTAGAGATTTTTATAGAATAAAGGTAGGGCCAATAGAACAGCAATTGATGGTTCAAAAGCCAGATGGTAGAATTAGCTTTGAATGTACAAAGAAACACGATGGACCTATGGGAAGGAGCTTAGGACTCAGATATTACAGATAAAATCTTCTTCCAACTAGCGATGAAGAAGTTTAAAGAGAAATTGTCAATTGGAGTGCAGTAACGATCGACTTCTGGATCCCAGGTATAGATACAACCGTTCTGTAACTCTTACACACATTCTTTACCTGCCTGAATACAGAAACACTTGGTTCTGTGGAATACAGCATTAACTGTATATATATATATATATATTATATATATATATATATATATATATATATATATATATATATATATATATATATATATGATGATAATAATAAAATCTTGGCCTAGTGTCAAGTATCAATGGACCTCCTGAAACCTCTTATGTCTGGGCTCCTGTATACCTTATATGATATATATATATATATATATATATATATATATATATATAAATATCTATATATATATATATATATAATATATATATATATGTATATATAGATATATATATATATAATATAGTATATATATATATATATATATATATTATATATATATATATATATATATAGATATATATATATATATATATATATATATATAAGGTATACAGGAGCGTAGACATAAGAGGTTCAGCAGGTCACACGTCAACTTTGTGCATCTTCAGTCTGTTAAGAGAAAAATGCATATTTTAAAAACTAAATATAAGGACTCACAATAGTATTTATATTAAAATGCAATAAAAATATAAATAGTTCAAAAAGAGAAGAAGAACCACTGAGGTACCAACCAACTAGAATGGAAGGAAAGCAAGGAATGACTTTTGAGAGAGCCAAGTCTGAAATGTTGACTATGCCAGATGTAGAGGTGAAGCCGAGGTGTTGTTATTCAATGGGGGAACCAGCCTTTTAATAAGTAGCGATTCCGAGGTAGTCAGGTGGTCCGGGTCTTTAGTGTAACCTATTATCATGAAGTGTTGTTTTGATACATTTATTTTGCATTTGGGCGGCATGATTCTTGATATTAGAAAATTCAGGATTACTAAGTCTCTGACCTCTTCTATAACTAAAACCCATACGGCTACAAAATCTCATCTGTAGTAATCTTCGAGCAGATCTCACGTAAGTTGCAGGGCATCCTGGGCATGTGAATTTATATACAACGTTGGATCTCATAAATTCCTGCAGACGATCTTGAAATTAAAAAGTGAACCAATTTTGCAAGGAATGTTTGAGATTAGTTTAATTTTGAGACAACGAATTTCTTGTTCTATTATTTGTGTGAGTCTGAGAGTAAACTGCGAGTTTGTTATATATGGGATCGACGCATACATCAGTTTTTTGGGACGTCCATTAGTGGAGGAGTGGTTGGATATAGTTACTTAGTAATTTATTTATTATATTATGTACAATGTCCTTGGGATAGGATTTTTTTTAATTATTAAAAATTCTATTTCGTTATGAAAAATTTGCCAGTAGGATGAGTATTTCAAAGCTCTATAGACCAGTGTGTATATGGTATATATTTTAAAGGTTTCCTGACACGAACTATGGAATTTATTAGCTAATCCCGTGAACGTCTTTTTTCGATATACTGCAGTCGTGAACTCTGAATTGACTCTAGTGACAAGGATGTCCAGAATTGGTAATTTGTTTTCATTTTCTATCTACATTGTGAATTTAATGTTGGGATGTTGTAAGTTAATATGTCCCAAAAATTTTCATATTTGCCATTGACATCTGAAAAGTGCAAATATGTCGTCAACATATCTTCTGTAATAGACTAGTTTACAAGAAATAGGACAATTGTTTCCAAATATAGCATAAAAAAATTGGCAAATATTGACCCAAATGGCGACCCATAGCAAATCCATCGACCTACGAATAGAGTCGTTGATTAAAAATAAACATGGAATCTTGCACAGCAAGTTCAAGAAATTGTTTAAAAATAGGTTTACTAAAACCATGAAATACAGTATCATCACTAATAAAAATCTTAAATAAAATAATATCCTTCAGTGGTACATTAGTAAACAACGATTCCACGTCAAAACTGCCTATTTGGTAGTCTCTGTCCTGATGGATGATTTGTTCCAGAAATTGATATCCATTTTTTAAAGTGTTTTCGTTAATGGAATATTCAGTTAATAGTGATACTAAGAATTTGGAGATAGAAATAGAAGGACTATTGTAAGCAGCCATAATGGGTCTAACAGATGTGCGTGGTTTATGAATTTTCGGTAGACCATATAATATGCTAAACAAGAAACTGTAACATATAATTGCTGGTATGTAGTTTCATTTATTACTCCTTCATTTTTCAGTTTCCTTAAGAATCTATTGATTTTATCTTTTCATTTGTATATGTCGAGAAAGCTGGGGTCACCATGTAGTTGAAACTTAGTGGTAAGAGATAAAATGGTTTAAATTTTTTCTATATACTCATTTTTGTGAAGAATCACCACACCTTTGCCTTTATCAGGTCTTTTAATTCAAGTAATAATTTAAGATCATCCTTTCAAAAAATGGTGTCAGGATTATGTTCTAGATTCTACCTATGTCTGTTG
This sequence comes from Macrobrachium nipponense, assembly GCF_015104395.2. Classification (NCBI taxonomy): domain Eukaryota; kingdom Metazoa; phylum Arthropoda; class Malacostraca; order Decapoda; family Palaemonidae; genus Macrobrachium; species Macrobrachium nipponense. The sequence continues at coordinate 66,621,041 of NC_061087.1, read as the reverse complement.
CTGGGACCAGTAAAACAACATCTGTGTCAATATTCTGTTGCCCTCACGGACAGAATTATCAGAAACAAACGTTTGGTCATATATTTTTTTTTATCTTTTATTACAAAAATACAATTATACACCAATAATTTACATTATTTGGATAATTCTGTTATACAAAAATTATAAATATAAACTTAAATAACATTTTGTTTCAAAATCAATATAAATCAAAATCAAAACATATAGTTTAGAAATTCTTTGGTTACATACTTGTAAATATTGCTTGTATATCTATATTTAATATACATCCTTTGTGCTTCTAATTTATTTTTCAAAAGAACAATTACATTTTGGCAGCTATTGTTATGTTTATAACACATCCACAAACAATACAAATAGCCGGTGATCAACAAAATGGCAGTGTTTTTATCAACAATTGATTTTGCTTCTATATCATAGAATAATAATTTCAAGAAACTATAATCATTTAGTTTACAGCATTTCTTAAGGACAGAATTAAACCATTTCACTATATTTTTCTTTTCTCTACAGAAGTAAAAAATATGCATTTGATACTCGTTTTCCCCGCACTGGTCACATTTTGAGTCTTCTTTTAATTTCAACATATGGAGCCTTTGTTTTGTTGCTAGTGACTCATGAATATACCTAAACACAAATTCCCTGTTCCTCCACTTTAATGAAATGTGCTATTAACATTTCTCCAAATATTTTCCATTTAAGTGTCGGATAGTTATTTTCTACCATTGGGGCTTCTTTCCTCCAAATGATTGAATACATTTCTCTGTTATTTATATATGGAAAGAGTTTGTTGTGATATGCTTTCCTAATATCATCTACTGCCAAAGAATAGTACTCAGGGGTAAAATATGCTACTTCTGATAAGCTATCTAATTTTAACATACCATTCAGTCTTACAGAACAGTAATACCTGGTTAACCCGTTACAGTTTATTAGACTTTTTAAGCAAGTTACACTGAATATTGATCTTGCCTTTTCTTCAATACTTATTATCCCTAAACCTCCTTCTAATTTTGGTAAATGCAGGGTACTACGTTTTATAGGTCGATACATACCACACCATATATACTTGAAAATAATTGCATTCACCTTTTGAGCTTGTTTTTTACTTAACGGAAGTGTGTGAGCTACATACCACATTTTGGATAATATCAAAGAGTTGATTATTAGTGCTTTCTGGTAAAGTGTTAGATACCTTTTACACAACATGTTAACTGCCTTTTCAATTTTTTTCTCTATATCTGACCAATTTATTTCACAAGTTTCCGCATACGAATTGCTGAAGTAAATGTCCCAAAATTTTTAGCACAGTCCACAACTTTGAAACAAGTTAACTTCCAGTCTCTTCTGCCTGACCATTCACCAATTCCTAAGATGACAGATTTTCTTTATTTAATAATGAGCCAGTTGCTGCTTCAAATTTCTTTATTTCATAGTGAATCTCTATTAATGAATCATCGTCTGCAAAAATTACTGTTGTATCATCAGCAAATCCCTGTACTTTAATTTTTTCATTGTTTGGTAACGTAAGAGTACAATTTTTTTATTGGTTTTTAATGCTAGGTACAATGGTTCTTGGAAAATGACATACAATAACATTGATAGTGGACAGCCTTGTCTAACCGACCTTCTTACATTAAAGGTGTCTGTAAATAGTCCATTCACACATATCATACTTTTACATTCTTTATATAAATATTTTAACCATGAAATAAAATTTTACTGAAAATCCAAACTTTTCCATAATTCTAAAAAGAAATGGCAAGTTCACCCTATCAAAAGCTTTGGACTAGTCCAAGTTAAACATACCTGCATTCAAATTATTTTCTCTTACATAATTCATTATGTCTCTTATTGTATTATTGCAGTGAATTATTGGATCTGTTTGGAGTACCACAATATTGTTCAGGCGATATGAATTTTTCCAATTACAAGTTTCAAACGATTTGCCATTGTTTTTGCTAGAATTTTATAATCAACATTTAACAAAGTGATTGGTCTCCAGTTTTCAACCATTTCCAAATTTCCACTTTTTGGACATAGTTTTATTATTCCTAAATTTTGTGATTCCGATAACTTACTTTTTTCAGCATACATTTCATTACCTCTGAAAAATCGTTTTTTATAATATACCAAAACCGTTTATAAAAACTCCACAGTTAATCCATCACTTCCAGGTGATTTTCCTTTATTCATTTTATTCAATGATTCCCATAATTCATTTATATCAAAATCCTCCTCTAAAAGTTTATTGTCCTCTTCATCTACCTTTTTTTTTGCATTTCTCAAGCAAATATGATTGTTCTTCGTGATTTCCTTCAGTAAATTCATACATTACTTTAAAATGGTCTTTAAGATACACAAGAACAGCCTTTGTATCCGTTAGTATATTCCCACTATTACTTTTTATCTTCATTACCAGGTGATTGCCTTTATGCTGTTTCTCCTTCCCAAGCAAGTGCGATGATAATTTTTTCCCCTTCCACTTGATCTTTTAATTTTGCTCTTATTTTTACTCCCTCACAAAGTTCATTTTGAAGACAGTTTATTTTACTTTTCAAAGCATAAATTTCATCATATTTATCATTCCCAGCATTACATAAGCCATATAAGATATTTTAATCGATATTGCAATAAATTTATTAAACCATATTTTTCATTTGATTCCCTCGTTGCAACTTTAATGAAGAACCTTTTACATTCCCTTTTAGTAAATTCCCACCATTCAATTACATTTTCAAAACAGTCTATTTTTTAGTTTTACATGACTCCAAAAGCATTCAAAGTTTTCGCCTATTCCTTCTGTCTCCAGTAAAGACGCATTTAATTTCCAAAATCCTTTCCCTTTTTGCACATCGCCTATCCTGAATTTAGCAATGACCATACAATGATCAGAGAAGGCCACAGGCACTGTATCAGTACTTAACAATATGGTATGAGTAGCTGTTTAGTATATAGGCGATCTATCCTAGAACCATAGCCTTTTCTAATGTAGGTATAGTTTTGGAATGCCTTTACAAGTGCAAGTTACATCTTTTAATCCAACATTTTTTATGAAGGACTGCAATGATTTTGACCACTATATTGTCCTTCCCTGTACTGACATCTCTGTTGGATGTAACACAATTAAAATCCCCTCCGAAAACTACATTTTCAATATTTTTACGAAAATAATATAAGATTTTATTGTTAAAAAAATTCTTCTCTTTCTTTCTTTTTATCTGTACCTGAAGGGGCATAAATATTCACAACTGGAATTTCATAATTTAAACAAGATATTTTAGCTCCTATTATCTGTCCCTCCGTATCCATTTCCTTGCTAATGACAGACAAAGATTTAAACTTATTTATACAAAACTGCTGTACCTCCTTTAAGATTATTACTTGGGTTTAACAAAACATCATAGTAATTTGTGTGAAAAAACTCGAAAGAGCTTTTAAATCCTTCACATTATGCTCTTGCAATAACAAAATATCTATATCATAATACCTAGACAAGGATAACAGCTTCATTTGTTTACCAACGTCATTTAACCCGTTCACATTTAAACAGCCAATTGAGAGATTGAAGGCGTCAAATTAATTAGATTCCAGCTTTTTCCTTTTCTGGTCTCTCAATTTTTTCCAATTTTCCTCATCACTATTATCTTCAGATCTTGAATATTTTTGAGTTCCTATTTTTTTCTTTGAAATTCTCATCTTGACGTCATTTTCCATCTGAATTTTCCATTTTCCATTTCCAGGCGCAATTTCCAAATCTCCACCGTTTCCATTAATCCATCTTCCATATATTCTGCATCATTTTGTCCTCCTCTTCCTTGATCAGTTCCGTGTCCCAGGTTAAGAGTTATCTTTCTGTCCTCTTGATGAACGTCCGCAGTCGTCGTGATAACAGTGAACTCATCAGGTGCAGTATTTTCTTGCGGTATAATCACCACTTCAGACGCTTCCAAACTTGGTCCACTATGTAGTACCTCATCATCGATAGATATCACCTCCTCCTCCTTATCTGAATCCTTATTCTCACATTCTTTGATTTTCTCACTATCCTCAAGTTCAATATTCATCCTTTCTGTTAAAACATGTAGCTCGTTGTTGCCATTTTCCACTGTTTTATCACTATTGATAGTCCTGAACATTATTACCATTTGGTGTCTCTTCACTTAGTGACTCTTGCCTTTCCTTCTCCATGTTGCGTTCGTTCCCTTGTGTTTCGTTCCCCTGTGTTTCGTTCCCTTGTGTTTCGTTCCCTTGTGTTTCGTTCCCCTGTAGTTTCGGCAGACTTGGAAAATCCTTCTCATGCTCAAAAATGTTCACTATTCTGTCCAGGAGCAATCTACAGCAAAATGATTCTCACTGCCACACTTAAGACATGTCTTTTTGCTGTCCGTTGTACATGAAAGAAATAGTATGTCCTCCTATGAAAAGCGCCGATGGAATGTTTTTCTTAATTTCCATTTTAGCCGTCCGTATTCCGTTTAACAGTCCTTTACGTCTGCCGAGTGTGGAAGTATTATCACGTATTCCAATAACTTTCCATACGAGCTTAATACATCGCTCAACATACTGTTTTTGCATATCAAATGGAGCTACCTTATTGAGACAAATGTGAAGACACTGCTGAAATTAACTACTTTCACTTCCAGACCATTAGGTAAACAAATTACTTTTTCATCATAATTATTTAGAAAAGTTTCATATACACCCTGATTCCGGAACTTCAAGATCACTTTATTACCTCGCATTTCTTGAACACCAATCAAATCTTCAATATCAATTCTCAGCTTTTCAAAAATTACATCATCAACATCATTTAAGTTCGGTTTACCAGAAAATATTAAACCAACGGAGTCTTTTCTCCTAATGGGTGGAGCATAGAATGAAGCCATTTTCACTTCGTCCGAACGCTCTTGACGTCACTTCTATTACGTCACAGCCATAGCCTGAGGGCATATGGCCCGCCCGGGGTCTGGCCGGCCAGGAGAGTTTTTGAAAATTTCTTCTCCTATCTACACTAATTTCACTGTATACAGGAAGTGTTCACTGTCTATGCTATCCTTGATACTTTAAAGGCTTCATGACATTACCTTAAACATTCATATTGTCCTCGTTCACAGATAAATCAAGACAAAAAAGGAGCTTGTGAAATGTCGACCTTTGTTTACAGTCTGCTCTTCTTCTTCCCTTCCATTTTTTAAAGTGTTTTCGTTAATGGAATATTCAGTTAATAGTGATACTAAGAATTTGGAGATAGAAATAGAAGGACTATTGTAAGCAGCCATAATGGGTCTAACAGATGTGCGTGGTTTATGAATTTTCGGTAAGACATATAATTGCTGGTATGTAGTTTCATTTATTACTCCTTCATTTTTCAGTTTCCTTAAGAATCTATTGATTTTATCTTTTCATTTGTATATGTCGAGAAAGCTGGGGTCACCATGTAGTTGAAACTTAGTGGTAAGAGATAAAATGGTTTAAATTTTTTCTATATACTCATTTTTGTGAAGAATCACCACACCTTTGCCTTTATCAGGTCTTTTAATTCAAGTAATAATTTAAGATCATCCTTTCAAAAAATGGTGTCAGGATTATGTTCTAGATCCTACCTATGTCTGTTGCTGGGACCAGTAAAACAACATCTGTGTCAATATTCTGTTGCCCTCACGGACAGAATTATCAGAAACAAACGTTTGGTCATATAAAAAGGAAACATACCACTAACCATACCAAAATGAACAATTATGCATGTCGCAAGTGATGTTATGCGTAACAGAATAAGTAAGCTAAGGTTCACCGAGAGTAGAATATTCAAGGATGCAGCTGAGATGTTAATGGAAATGCTTTTGGTTATCATATAATTGCATTAGGGTAAGTACCACTCTCTCTCTCTCTCTCTCTCTCTCTCTCTCTCTCTCTCTCTCTCTCTCTGCTTGAGATCTGCTTGAGATCTGCTTGCGTTCCTTATAAAAATTTTTATTTATCTCTAAACCCCCAAAATCGCAGAAAATGAGTTTCCTTGACAAAGTGAGATGTTAACATAAAAGCAAACGATAAGAAAGCCATTTGCTAACCTTTCATAAAAAAAAGATATCACTACTGTGCATTTCAGGGCTGAGTCTAATAGATTTTCGACGATAAACACTTACCAAAGTATCTGGTATGGATCGTGTTTTGGAAATAGCATTTTGAAACAAACGGCCTAATTAGCAAATATGAAAAAAATGTCTAATGTGGACAATTAAGGCAGTTATCAGAGTAAATCAAAGAAATGTAAAGGGAAACTTAGCTAAATTTAGTAGGCACCCAGAGAGTGGCTAGTTGTGACATAAACTATGACATCAGACGTAATAGTAGGGTTCCCAGTAGTGTGAATCACAAATATTAAACGCTCTTTTAGAATAAGTATTAAATGAAAGGCTAGGTAAATCACTGTTGAGAATGACAATAATATTACGGTTTCCATTGGTAATACCACAACCACAGTAATGAATAAGAATTTGGTATATATACATATGACAATATTATAGTAAGGGCATTTGGTAAATATAGTACATACGGCAATATCAATATTTTCATTTTACAGTTTTATGTTGACTATAGGAATACATAGCATTTATAACACTATTTCTATTTACCTTTTGACTATCAGCTATAAAAGACTTTTGGAATTGGTGAAATACAATCATATTGAAACGAAAATACGATCAGTTAGAGGTGGTTGGTACGATATTTTGACCTAATGTACCTGGTAACGTTACATAATAGCAAACACCGCCGACAACAGGGCGAGGGCAGCCAATCGCCATTGGTCAAAGCCAGGTTATACTTGACTGCTACTTCACCTATGACAAGCCCGTCAAATTGTTCTCATGGCTTCAAGACTGCTTTCGTGTTGCATGTTTTTGTAGTATGCAACAAAGAAAGAATCCTATGTGTCATATGCTAATTATAAAAGGGCGAATGGTTAATAAGGCGATACACAAACACCAAATCATTTAGACAAGAGGACAAAAGTGACCTGTATAGGGATTATACTAGTAAGACGAGTATGAAAAAGAGATATATACAAATATCTTGTTTATACCAAGGTATTTCTAACTTTCCATACCAACAATAAACAATGGTCAAATTTGCTTCCTTAGTAAACTAACTGATTATCTGCAACAGCCATTTTTAACAACTTACACACACACACACACACACACACACACACACACACACACACACACACACACACACACATATATATATATATATATATAATATATATATATATATATATATATATATTTATATATATTATAAATTTCATTTGTGTATTATGTGTATATGCAATTATGTATTTACCCTGCATACGGCATATGTAATTATATATGTTCTATCACCCTGTTTCGTGATGTCGAAGTATGAATAATAACAATAATGATGATGATTATATTATTAACAAGAATATTAATAATAACAGTCATGTTTATTAATGTAATTATTATCATCATGATTGATACAATAATTATCAACACTTTATGTGGCCGCGTGCATAGGAAAAACAAAGTATGTTTAAAATGCATTTTTATTCATTGGCTAAATACTGGTATTTATCCACATAGACCCTCGGACAGTTTGGCAAATTTCGCGGGTATCAGAACAATACTTCATATATCCTTGAAACTGCAGGTAACAATGGTTTTCATACACTTTAAGACTTGGTGCATGTTTCAAATCAACAGAAATTTGGATTGCGCCATGAAACTGTATTACAAAATTAATATTCTCATTTAATGCCCATTCCAAAATTGTACTCTACTTGGGAGTTTGAATATGTGAAACAATAAAGGAATTCCATATACTACTGTTAGTACTACTACTAACATAAGAGTCTTCGTTCATAAAGTATATGTCCGGGGTATCTAGTAACGTAGGTAACTACAGTATCAGTGAGTGGGAGGGTCTTTAGTAATGACGTTAAACTAGCCTTAATGTACGAGCCTGCTAGATTTAGCTAAATCTCCCTTAAAATTTCTTTGATTTACTCTGATAAGTGCCTTAATTATCAAAATTAGACTTTACTGCATATTTTTGCCAATTGGGCTTTGGTTTCAAATAGCTATTTCCAAAATACGATCCATATCCGATGTTTTGTGAGATTTTATCGACGAAAATCAATTAGACACGGCCTTGAAATGCACAGTAGGAGAGAAATAAATCAAAGAGTGATATCACTAATTATAGTGTAAAGGTCAGCGTCAGGAATGCCTGTAGCAGTAAAAATAGACTGGTCGGATTTTTAGGAAGGCGTGAAGCCACGCGCATGGATTTCTGCTGGCTAATGCCATATCATGTTAATATCAAATATATAATACAATTGCATAGAAATTCTGAGATAAAGGAATGTACTTTTTCAGATAAACAATGGAAAAAGAGGGCTAGAGATGTGTAAGACCGCTTATGACAAATCAGTTGTCTGCCAAGTGAAATAATGTAGAATTCCAGATGGATATTTAAGTTACGAGACTTCCATAGACGTAAACTTTAACACAAGCGAGGTACATGGAAGGACACTTGGATGGATGAAAGTAGTTAGGCTACTTCAGAATAGGCTGAATAACTGCACTCCTTTTAAGAAATCCTGTAAAGATCCCTTATGACTGAAAATAAGTATAATGAATAAGAAGAATGGATGAGTTATTTTCGTCTAAAACAGTCCGTGTACGCAATACTGAATATGCTCTCGATAAAAGAGAATTCTGAAACAGAGTCAGAGCCTCAATGAGAACGCATGGATGGACTAAAGCTTTTAATTTCAACATATTCACATAAACATCAAGCTATTGTTTTAACCTTCGTTCCGTCTAGAAATCAGGAATTCTGTTTTGAAAAGTCGATTTATGAGAAGCTATTTTATTTTGCGGTAGGGTGGGATAAGACTTCTACTTCATAGACTAAGAGAAATGCATAACTAGAGCTTTATTTCATATGAAAAGAACATTTCACAAAGTACGGAATTATTATTATCAATTTACTTTTAGAAATTTAAAACGCATAATGACTGTACCGCGAAGGAATGTTTTCAATTTTAATTTTTGTTTCAAGATCATAAAGATATAATGGTCACATGCGGTGTGAAAGATTAAATCGGCCTGAAAGAATAACTAAGAAGATGAAAGATGAAACGTGACAGCAAAGACTTCTCAGAAGTTATTCTTTAAAAAGAATAACTGAATTTCTAATTCGTGAACTATAAATGCTACTCAATGCTACACAGGAGATTATTCTTTTCTACTGGTCCCTAATGTTACTAGTTCCGTCTCCTATGTAACAAGTCTCCCGAAAACTTCCGCAACCTCAAATCAGGAACACTGGTCTCTCAGCACAAGAGATCAGACGCTTTTAAGCCTAATGGGTTGGGAAAGGTAATCAACAATGATGCGCGGAACTATAAACACCCACCCGTAGTGTTTAAATTAATCTCCGTTTCCAAATTTAATACACACCACACACGCACACACAGACAAACACACTCACACACACTCACACACACACACACACACACACACACACACACATATATATATATATATATATATATATATATATATATATATATATATATATATATATATATATATATATATATCGAGCTACAAATGTCCTTTAATATCTAATTCGCTCTACCTCGGAATTAATATATTATCATATATTTTTAACCGAAAGGGAATTTTTAGCCGATAATAGAATTGCCGGCCGACGGGCACGAACCATCGACATCTTCAATTCCAAGACTGGCAGTGAAGCCTTAGTCCTGGAATTGAAGATGTCGATGGTTCGTGCCCGTCGGCCGGCAATTCTATTATCGGCT
>NC_061087.1:66598730-66600664 GCF_015104395.2 Macrobrachium nipponense | reverse complement strand
TATGGCATATCAATGTTTATAAAGTTAGTTATAAGTAAGATATCATTGTCTCGATGTAACATATTTTTTTTTAGCTATTCTAAGTTCTGAAGTGGTACACTCGGGTAATTATGTGGATGCCTCACCCAACCTCTGTTTTCTATTTGTGATCCCTGGGTTGACCTCCTACTTGATCTCGGGATTTTCCCTCCAGTCTTGTTGATCTCCGTGGCCGTATGCTTAATCTTTCGCTCGGAATTATCCCCTTGATGTCAATTCTTTTGCCTATGCTCTTCTGGAAGTCCACATAAATGGTATCACACGTAATCTTATCCTCAAAATGATCTCCAACGTTCCCTTCTATCGGTTTTCCAAAAGAGTTGATGAGGACATTCTCTACGATGACCCTTGATGTAGAGAGAGAGAGAGAGAGAGAGAGAGAGAGAGAGAGAGAGAGAGAGAGAGAGAGAGAGAGAGATAATTAACGCACAATTCTGTTCCACAAGTAAATGTGTCGAATGTTCCTCTCATAATCACTCAGAAAGGAACATTCGAATAAAATGCTGTTAATTTTGTCTTCCCTGAGTCGGAAAATTGGGAAACGCGTTGGAATGCAACGCAGTTAGCCTGCATAGATAATTCATTAAATACAGTGGTACTCAGATTCCAACTTCTTTAATGACTTGTGTGGCCTGGTTGGAGGGAGCGTCCTTTTTTTCCAATGGAAAGACCTAGGCTGATCCTGATGTGAGTCAAATGTGTGGATAATATATATACTATATATATATATATATATATATATATATATATCTATACTATATATATATATAATATATTCTATTATATCAACGATAAAGTTAACTAGGGTTACAACACAAAAATGGTATGACATCTTTGTCTGTACGTCCGCACTTTTTCTGTCTGTCCTCAGATCTTAAAAACTACTGAGGTTAGCGGGCTGCAAATTGATATATTGACCATCCACCCTCCAGTCATCAAACATATCAAATTGAAGCCCTCTAGCCTCAGTAGGTTTTTTTTGTTGTATTTAAGGTTAAAGTTAACCATGATCATGGGGCCAACAACGCAGGCCACTAAAGGTCCATGGCTGAAAGATTCATGGGTTGCTTCTGATAGTTTCATGAATCGTGGCTAAGAGTTTCATACAGCATTATACGGTGTACAGAAAACTCAATTTCGCAGAAGAAACTTTGAAACCTTTTTTTAGTTGTATTTAAAGCATCAGTGTTCATAGAAGTCATTCTGAATACGATTTCAGATCTTTACGTTCCTATAGCTTTTGTGTACTATATAGGTGCGGTTTCACAAGATAGCTCATTCTGCTCACTCATTCTGTTTTAAAAACAAGTGATTTGTTCATTTATTATTTTATCTTTTTAGTAATTTTACAGACACGCACACAAACACACACAACATCGTGAGAACAAGCTGGTATTTTATGGTAACGAAATGATTCTGCTGTCGTCATGTATTTAGGTTATATAAGTTACTGTAGAGATCCTCCATGTACCACATAGGTAAGAATAAATTACTCTCGCAGCTATGAAGCAGTCTTTTCAACCAACGTTTCCCCAGTGAGATGTTAGTATTCTCTGTTAGTGTGTTACTTGATTGTACCGTCATGCAAATGCCGAATTGGCTTTGTTTAGAAAATTTATTTCTCATTGTGCTTGTTGTGTTATCGACTAATACCAGTTCTTTTCAGAATTTTATTAAATATTGATCTAGCTTATATTTTCCAAAAGTAATTTCCATGTTGATTTTCATATATGAACTTGTCCAATTTTCTTTTCTTAGAGTTTTGAGCATTTCCGATGTCTTTTTGAACACGTTGTGTGTTTTTGTCAATGTGTATACATGTGTGCGAATTTGTGTTGAAGTTTTTAGGATTTTGTGGATGTTACATACATAATGATCATTTACAAGTAGTACAT
>NC_061087.1:66586230-66593730 GCF_015104395.2 Macrobrachium nipponense | reverse complement strand
GGTTGGAATGTCTGCAGAAAAGGCAATTTGCCTTTCAAAGAATACTTCTCCTCTGCTAACCCTTGGTTGCTTTAATGAACATAAAATTGGGATTTCTGTGGTTTGTATATATGCAACATTTATCGCACTAGTGACAATAGTTACTTTAGGGGATAATCAATTTGCTGTTGGGAGTTATTTACGTTGGTAATTAAGGTTTAAAATGAAACAAAACTTACAACAAATCACAATGAAAAATGTATCAGACAAACTTTATCATTTATTACATGATTAAATATTGTGGGCCAAAGATAATTTCATAAAATTATTATTAGAATTAATACCTGGCATCCTACTCTAGTTGAAGGTGACAAAGTTCTTCTTAAGATAAAGTAATTGGAGGTTCTACGCCTCTGATATTGCTTCCTTGACCCTCCTTTAGATCGGTGGTTTGACTTTGTCAGAGGAATCAATGGCCCTGCATCCGAGGAAAGTGTTGGCCTGCCACCTGTTCTGGCTGCTACAACAATTGTAGTGGAGGTGGTGCCTACAATTTCTACCATATGCCGTCACAGTTCCTTGTGCTTGCGACCAGCTGTGATATGGCAGAATTTTCCCTTAAAGTCTTATCTTCTAATGACTGGGAAAGAGAGGAAAAGGTCGTGGGTGTGAGAGGCTTCTAGGTTACAATGTCCAACCCAGGCATGGGTTGTGAGGCCACGTAAGAGGGTGAACTTACACTGTAGTCAGCAGCATCCAAAGGGGACACCTATTAAACATTGGGTTGGCTCTCTTACTGACACCTGTAGTGGGACCAAGATGGGAGAAGAAAGGTTATCATGGATGACCTATGGCACTGATTAAGGAGTCCCATGCCTTCTGCATTGCTCAAGACACAGATGAACCAGACTGCCTTCGCCAAAAGAGAAGGCGGGTGTAGGACCCGCCTAGCATTCACCCAAAGAGAAAAAAGTTTGATGTACCCAGAAGGCATCTGGAATTAACAATCCGGTATCCCTACAAAGTTATAGAGAGGCTCGGAGAGCAAGATATTGAGTGAGATGAGAATGCCTCCAAATGAATCACACGTTGATTAACCGCTCCTTTAGAGAAATATCCCTCTGTGCCTGAATACCTCATTCCAAGTATCTTCAACTCAGTGCTAATTCCCCCTAGCCCCCAAGTCCCTCCATTGGTACAACTACAGGATGCATCTCTTCAGAATGAAGTTACGGTAAAGAATTGAGGTTGTTCAGTCACTTAGCTTTTTCATTTTCTAAATGCTACCATTTGAACGTTCAATTCTTACATAGAATATCTAAGAATAAAGTAAAGTTCATAATAAACAAACTTAATAACCCTCTGTTGATTGAGCTGATGGTCGGTCATAGAAAATTTGTCCCTTTGATCTTATTCTGATTTTCCTTGGTGCTTTTAACCCTCTCTTGAGAACTTTGACTGTGTTAAGCCTCTTTTTCCAGAATACTAGTTCAAAATTGAAGAAAGCGCCAAGCCACATGGATGACCTATGGCACTGATTAAGGAATACCATGCCTTCTGCATTGCTCACAACACAGATTAACTGGACTGCCTTTGCCAAAAGAGAATTCGGCTATAGGAACCGTCTAGCTTTCACTCAAAAAGAAAAATGTGTAATGTACCCAGAAGGCATCTGGAATTAAGAATCCGGTAATCCTACAAAGTTATAGAGAGGCTTGGTGAGCAAGATATTGAGTGAGAGATGAGAATGCCTTCAAAGGAATCACACATTGACTAACCACTCTTTTAGAGCCAATATCCCTCTGTCCTTCCACTGGTGCAACTACAGGAAGCATCACTTCAAAATTAAGGCATGGTAAAGAATTGATGTTGTCCAGTCACTTAACTTTTACTTTTTCTAAATGTTACCATTTGAATGTTCAACTTTTACATAGACCTGACCTGTCATATTAAACCTATGTCACAAGTTTATTTATTTGTGTTGAATGTAAAGAGGACTTCTGTTGTCCTCAGCGCTAGCTTCGTATCCCCCTTATAACAATGACTTTCCAGTTGCAACTATATGAACAGTACCAATGATGTTGATTTATTTTATGTTCTACTGCAGGACCACTAGTGGCCTGGCTTGTCTACTGATTCTGTATGGTAAATACATCTAATTTAGTTATCCTGAGAAGATCTCTCTAAAATCCATCTAAAGTAAGCCTTAAGCACTTATTGCTTCTTTTCCAGGTAACCCATTTTAGGGGGTTAGAGTGCCACCCACTCACTCCAAGCAGTGCTTCTAGTGCCACCCTCTCCATGGGGATTACATGAACAGTATTTGTAGGCATTCACCCAAATTAATGCCCTTAGCATCTCGCTTAGTGCCATCCATATCCGCCTTGCGGACCTACATACTAGTTCTTCAGAACACCCTCACACATAGTGCTAGTGCTGCCTTACCAAAAGGGACTCCCAGTTCTGTCTAGCCTACCACAGGCACTCTCTTTCATTTACTAGTGTTACCGCCCATTGACCTATACCATTTCATAATCACACCCTCCCAAAGCAGAGTGCTATTCTCATTTTAGGCAATTGCTTGACCATGACCAGCCCAGCAGCACCAAGGCGGCAAATTTCAAAGCCTTCATGGATATTGGGAAGGGTGCAGGTTGTAGGGCAAGCAAGCTAGATACCTTACTCCTGAGGGATGGGATACAGAGAATAGAAGAAAGGAAGGAAACAGAAGCAAAGGATGAGAAACAGAGGCAGCATGATATAGCCTTGTAGGAAAAGGAGATCCAGTTGGAGCAAGCTTGAGAAGGTAATGCAATGGCTTCAGCCCAATCACAGCCAGCTACTCTGCCACCTTTCACACCTCATTCCCACATCTCAAGTATCAGCTTGGTGATCCTGCAGTGGAACAAAGACGAGCCAGAATCAAGGTTATATGCAATAGAATGTCTCTTCAGGAAATTGGCTCCAATCAAAGTGGAGACCTCCCTACTCCTAGGGAAACCCCAAAGAAGTCAGGAAGGCAGTCATCTAAGCTCAGCTAACCAAAGGAAGCAGGTCAAACTTTGACAGATTAAACATATCGCAAAGCTTGAGTTGTTAAGTATTGGCTGGAAGCCCTATATATAACAATGTTTGAGGAACTTCTAGAGCCCATACACCTGGAAGATTTCTTTTATGGTTTAAGCTCCCTAGACACTCACCTTTGTTAGAAATGTCCCAAGACTTTTGCCAAGTGTTGTTGCTTGGCAGATGATTGAGAAACCTACCCCTCTTCCGCCAGTTCACTGAATTGAAGAATCCTAATCACACTGCAGTGTCAGCCCAACCAATGAATGGACCCTCTTCTATGTCTCCTATACACACTTATTGCAAAAAGAGAGGGCACTTGGAATCCCAGTTCTAAAAATGGATTTCAGCAAAATGATAATAATGATATGAATAAAAGCTATTATTTCGGCTCACGGTCATATACATGGACTACAAATAATTGAAATAAAATGATAAAATATGATAGATCAGCAATATCCATAAAATTGCTGAAGAAATATTAAACATAGTTTTCATAATAATGGCAATAACACTTATATTAATGAGAATAATTGATAAAGAACTATTGAAAATGATAATAATTAAATTCCAGCCAGGGACCTTACGTGGTTACAATAGTCAGATTCAGAAGGCTAAACACAAAACTCTATACTGATAATATTCACATTAATAATTAAAAAATACCAGTAATAAAAAAATGATAAAAAATAGTCATAGGAATTATAATTGCAATGACAGGTTCTGCAGATGATACACTGCAAAAAATAGAGATTAAGTCATCTAGGGAACAGACTCCTCATTTTCCCATCTTTCCTAATTTAGATCTTGCCTCACTGCTTAGGATGCTTGGTATGAACGAATTGCTGCTGTTTCTTAGTCGGGTGATCAGACTGGACATTGTTCACCTTATAATGATTTTCAATTTATCCAGGTGGTTTTCTATGAACATATACATGCCAGAGTGGTAGCAAGGAGTGTTTGTGAGACGTCTCTGAATGTTGTTATGAACAACAGTGATACATCTCATGGTCTCTCAGGTATAGTTTGTCCAAAGGGAACACCCATATATATACCATAGCAGTATGAGTGTAAGAGCAGCTGTATTGTGT
Source organism: Macrobrachium nipponense (assembly GCF_015104395.2). Taxonomy (NCBI): domain Eukaryota; kingdom Metazoa; phylum Arthropoda; class Malacostraca; order Decapoda; family Palaemonidae; genus Macrobrachium; species Macrobrachium nipponense. The sequence continues at coordinate 66,589,594 of NC_061087.1, read as the reverse complement.
CTCGGTGACAGAGGGCAAACCTCCTTGTAATCATGTTGTCAGTTGTACATAGCATGCGACGCCACTGTTCTATGTCTGTCGTATCTTTGGGTCGCCTGTGATAATGTGGCCCAAATGTGAAAATTCATTTATTAATTCCAGTTGATGATTGCAGAGGAAAATCTGTAGTTCTGCAATATGCTTAAACAATCGTTGGAGCATTGACATGCAATGAGTCTTGGTTTCGTTGTGTAGGTTATAAATTTCCTTTGTATACTGGTGGCAAGTGTTGATGAGTTGCTAAAGACCTTGCACTGATGGGGGAAATCAGAACAACATCGTTGGCGTAACAGAAATTATTTATTGTTGTTTTATTGACAGTGCACTTGATTGGTAGTGATTTCAGTTTGATACTCAGGCATCTGTGTATGTATTGAACAGATATATAGAGAGAATGGCCACTTACTGAAGCCCGTTTAAGGAGCTGAAGTTGTACAGTAATACATTTCCCCATTTGACACAGAATTGCTGCTTGGAGAACCAGCAATATAAAATGCCCATTGAATATAGAGGTGGGCCTCTTTTTTGCTGCTTCAGGAAGATCTTCAGGTGGTTTACTCTGTCAAATGCTTTCCTTATATCTACAAAATATAAGAAAACAGGAGAGGCTGATGATAGGTAAAAGTTCAGCAATTCTTTCAGGATAAAGATGCAGGTGTTGGTTGAGTAGTTTCCTTTATGTCCAAACTGGTTGTCAGTGGTATGTAAAAAGGGAGAAGTCTCATGAGAAGTACTGACTCAAATATCTTTGATGCAATCACAGTGGTTACAATTGGGTGATAATTACCAGGGTCAGCTGCATCATTTGGCTTGTTTTTGATTAATGGCATTTAGTGAACTACGAGTAGGGAGTCTAGAAGAAATTGGTAAATTACGCATGCATTGAATAGGGCAGCTAGAAAATGTAAACTATCAGGTGGCTGAATTTGAAAGACCATCGCAGCCGGTCGATTTATTATTAGATAGGTTGTTTATGGCACCGCTGATATTACCTGGCATAATCCAATCCTCGAGAGGAAATTGAATGTTATCAGTAAGTAGGTTATCTACATCTAGAAAAGTGCCTTAAAGGTCTGTGGGTACTTCCTCTTCTGGAAGGATTGCTCTAGTAAAGCTTCTAAACCTTCCATTGCCCTGGCAGTTACTAATCACTCTTCTTTTGGCACCCCAGCTGAGGGTACTATATCTGTGGTGTCTCCTCAAGGTAGCTACCCCACACAGGAGGTCAAGGCATTTGAAGAGTGCCAATCTCCCTGATATGAGAAGACATGGTTCCCTAAGGTCCCTTATGTCCCTGCCGTTGACAAAGATAAACTTATCACCATTGAGGATATCAATTATGTATAATCGATAATCCCAACAGTTAGTTTGAGGATCACCAGACCCCATAAATCCAAAATCTGCACTCTTCCAGTAGCAAATTATGTTCCTGGAGGATATGACCTCCTGGTGCAGGATCCCCGTTCCCCACCTAACTCATGACAACTCAGGGGTCATTACCCCTCAAAAACCCCATCAGATGCACAGTCCTCACTGTCCTGTCTTAGAACCACTGCCAGTGCCACTTGACTGGACTGAGCAGTGCCAAACTCTGGCCGTCTCGAATATTTAGCCCTTAACAAATTTTAATTTCTGTGAGTAAATTGTGGAGAATGAGTGTAATTAAGAAAAAATATTTGAAGCTAAACGAGACAAATAGGATATGACAAATAGAGAAAGGAAAGAATGTGTAATTTAATAGCCAAATGCTTGCTTGGGAAAGGGGATCAGTGAGGATTCAATTTTGTTGTGATAAACCTTTCAAGTACTCATAATCTTTCGAAAACGTAAATTCTCCAGTTAGTGAGTATTAATAAATATATACATACACACACACACATATATACTATCTATTATATATATATATATATATTATGATATTATATATATATATATATATATAGATAGATAGATGATAGATATATAAATAAATATATCCCTGTAGGATTTACCGTCTTCATTCGTTAAAGGTCGGAATGAAATACTTGCACTGCAGCAGTTAAACTAATTTCGATTAACTCACCATATATTGCTTATATGTAATTATTAATACTCACTAGAGAATTTCAATTTTCGGAAGATTATGAGTACTTGAAAGATTTTTCACAACAAAATTGAATCCTCACCGATCCCCTTTCCCAAGCAAGCATTTGGCTATTAAATTACACTTTCTTTCCTTTCTCTATTTGTCATATCCTACTTGTCTCGTTTAGCTTCACATATTTTCTGTTAATTACACTCATTCTCCACAATTTACACAGACACGCACATGTCTACAAATCTTTCGTACATTTCATATTCAGACTTTAAAGAGGTATCTTTTCGTGTAAACTTCTTATAAACTTTTAGCTATTTCATGCTTATATCAGCATTACATGTAACATGCTTGCAACCACATTCAAACTTATTCATCAGACATTGTAGCCTCTTTTCACTATCAACAACTGACACTTTTTCAACTACACATATACCACTTCATATGCTATGATCCATTCTGCTATACCTTCATGTTTGCGCATGCAGCTGCCTAACCTGGATAATAACTATGGAATAAATACAATCGTGTCCAAAATCTATATATACTTTCACCAAGATCGTATACAATGAACTTCTGACCTATAAGTTACCTAAAATATCTTAAATAACTTTTCCACTGGAAAATTGAATCTCATTTTCCGAATGAACTGGAGAATTCCTTTCCATTTGAGGATTCGGACAGCTGTTCGCTACTCCCGCAATAATACTTTCACAAGCATTAAAATTTCATTTAGGCTCATAAAGACACACTGATTTCAGTCAACATAAAGATATTTTAAAGACAAGCACAAATAATGTACAAACTTTTGTTTCCCAGACCAATAAACAATCAGGAGTGAAAATGGTTCGGTTAAAGGAGATAACTCTGACAAGACTCTATAATATATAACCTACAGTGTACAAGTCTTTTCACAAAATCGATGAAACTTAATTATCACTCAGATGTGGAGCATCCATCATGCCTCCTACATGTCCCTTTGAGAGCCTCAAATTGAGATGAGACCTTTTCCCTAAACCTACCACTTTGCAAAGCTATTCTAGGTCACACGGTAATCAAATAAAGTACCTCTAAACAAAATCGTGAAAATGGTTATTCTGTTCAGGAAAAGTCTTTGTAAAAATTGTTTGTCTTTAGATGTATATAAAACTCATGATAAGCATTTCAGTTTATTTTTTCTTTTTTGTTTGAGGTCATTAACTGAGTGCATCGATCACAAGCCTTATGTTGAGATAGGAAATAAATACCCAC
>NC_061087.1:66573730-66581230 GCF_015104395.2 Macrobrachium nipponense | reverse complement strand
CCCCTTCCACGTATTGCATTGGACTATTGCCGACCGAATTTGGATGCAGGTCCCCCTCCATTGGCGCCCTTAAGAAGTGGGATACTATGATCAATTTCTAAGCCAATGTGCGTATTCAGTGGCAGTCTCTGTATTAGTCTTACTTCATTTCACCACTGTTATTTCCTGTGTCTGAGCTTGTGCGATTGTTCGTTGTTACCCTCTTCAATCTCCTCACAGCCTTATTCTATAAGATAATCTGATTTAAGAGCTGTAGTGCCCTTGAATGGGGTGTGCAAATGCTTATTGCTTGATTGACCTCCTGATATTAGTAATTGCTAAGAGAATTTACTGAAGGAGATAACGTAAGTTTGTGGTTGCGTTCCCACCCCCTGTTGCACAAATTTTCCACGACATATTCCCGGCCCCTCCATCGTTTTCCTGCTTCCAATGTAAGGTAAATTGCCACATATAAGGGAGTCTGGCGTCCGTAGTGAAATGGTTCCTTTTTGTTTATACGCATTTATTAGTCATCGCCTCTCCTCCCCCATTGCTTAATGATATTCTTGTTACCTTATAAACTATATGAAAACGAAGGAATGCTTCCTTCTTGAAGAAAACAAATTCTGATAAAATTGACTAACCCGATCCACTTGGGTATAAAACCACCTTGCACCCTGATCTCGGTCTCTCTTCTTCTAATTAACGTATCAGAGTTATAACTCTTGTGGCTCTTGAACATGGTGTGAGGGTGTGAGCTTGAGCATGGAGGGTGGCGACAGAGCAGAATTTCACATAGTAAGTAATCGTTCCTTTTTGTAGCCATCATTGGGCTGATTGAACTTGATCATTGCTTAACTTGCTTAGTTTCTTCTAGGAAATGCGTTGTCATTATTTTCATTAAAAGTGCAACTTGAATTTTGAAATTTTCAGTGTTTTTGAGTGGTCACATGACCACATAGAATTTATATAAGTTTAGGGTGCTGCATCACCTAAGATCCCGCTTCATTTCTTTGCTTTGTTGTTTTAAATGAAGAGTTTAGTTTTGTAATAAACAAATTTAAAATCGGACATGTTTACCTATCGAGTTGTGGTCCTTTGTATAACCGGATAGCCCTAAGAATCCAGTCCCCGAGCAACGGCAGCTTGATTATGGTATTTAACAAATTCTAGGTCATTTGCAACTGCCCTCATGCCTCCCGCGTAGTGAACACGTGTAAGTAGAAAATTACTGTAGGCCAGGCAGATGGGTATCAGATTTGTCCTCCGAGACGTTGCCCTTCTGGCGTCAGAGGTATCATTTTGCTATTGTTTATCTCGGAGGACTGGCCTCTCAAGAGAAAGCAGCCATGAAGTTTTGGGAAAATTAAAGTCGTTTATAAATGTAACCGTGGCAGTGTGTAATGCAGAAGAACAAAATTATCCAACAGCAAACCGCTTCGAAATAAACCCATCTGAGTACCTCACAAGGGTTAAGAATTTCAATGCTCAAATACAAGGGTATTGTGCAAGCCATAGAAACCGTGGCGTGAGACATGTGCCAATGAACGCCGTAGCGTACCGTGTAGGATGCCTGCATGACAATGTCCATTTTGATGAACATGTGAGAACCATTTTCTCAAATCATATTATGAGACTGATCCGAGGCGATCAGGCCCGACAAGTCAATCAAAGAAACTAAGGAAAAATCAATGCTGGGAATTGGGTTAGTATAATTTAATGTAACGAGAGCGGCATCATTTCCTTAACCTCAGTTTGGTTGGAACCCGTCATTCCTGTAAAGTAAAAAGATCACTAACTTCCCGTATTCAAAATGGCAGCCACAGTAGAGACGTAGATTGACTCCCTTGTAGTCTGTCTGAGGGTGACGATCACTCGAGCCCCAAGAAATCTGCTCGATTCACTCAACAGCAAGGCTTATCAGAATTTGTTGGAAAGGATCCAAGCTGACGTAAAACAGTTATGAACACTGTATGTGTCACATACAGTTAAATTAGAATCATCATTAGAGAGTAAAGTTATTAATCTCCTCAAAGATGCAGGTCAAGTAATAACTTTGTTAGTGAGTCGTATCGGCACATTGACTAATGTAATGCAGCCCAAAACTCACTTACTGCTTCTCAAAGACTACCCCTACCCGCGTTCAAAGGCAAAAAGTGAATTTGCCTCTCTTACTGAATTGTTTGATGTTCATGTGCATAATAGACCTGATTTAGACGATATTGCTAAGTATACTTATTTGTTAGGTACATTAGGAGAGCCGCTCAAGGTTGTTCAATCCTTGAGACTAACAGGTGCGAATTATCAAGTTGTCTACGATTTGCTTGAGAAGTATTACGGCAGCCAGCAGCAGACACTAGTCATTCTGCATAGAAGGCTAGCTGATTTTTTTTCCCCAAGTACATTTATGTTGACCCCAAGAATTTCTGCATAGAGCTAACTGTTTTAATCAAACAAATCAAATGTTTGAGCGGATCCTGGTTAGATCATGGCATGTTATCAAGTCTTATCAACCAGAAGTTGTTGCAAGGATAAGTCTATTCAAAAGTAGTTGATTATCTGCATAAATGTGACTTTTCATTGAACGAGTTGTTTGAAATGCTCAATTTCATTATAAGATCTATGGAGGATGATGCGTTGCACAGGGGAGAGGAATTGTCAACTGCCCGTAGAAAGGGGACTAAAGCAAATGTTAATGTGCAATCGCTAGCCCGTTCTGCAACGTCAATCACTCCTTGTCTTTTTGTGTAAAGTACTCTACCCTGGCTGCTAAAAAACGTCAGTTAATCTTGAATAAAAAAATTTTCAACTGCCTAACATCGGGTCACACCTGTAAGCAATATAACATAAAGCTTAATTGTAAGTTATGTGATGGACGACATCACAGTTTGATTTGTGAGAAAGACAATGTGCAACCCAGATATGTCGCACCCACACACAATCCCAGTTATCAGTCCTTCTCAAAACCATCACAAATAGTCTTGCCGCCTGTAAAGAACCTAGGCACCAACCGTTAAATAAATAAAACAAAAAAAAAACGCAGCCAAAAGCCAAAGACGAGAAACAGTGCTGAACTGCTAAGATGGTCAAGGATGAGCCTTCGACAGAGTTGCCTGCAACCTTATTGCCAACCACTATGTGTATTCATGTAGCAAACCCTTTTCCCTTAGAGTATTTTTGGATACCGGTAGCCAACACAGTTTCATTTCGAGTTGGCTTGCAAAGTAATTAGAATTGTCAGTTATTAAATGCATTTCATTGAACATTGCACCGTTCAGCTTGCAGATTGTACAAAGCGAGTATGATGTAGTTTCATGTAGAATACACATAGGTGCCACAGTAATCTGCACTAAACTCATTGTCCACGATGACGTAAATACTCCAATACATAATGTTGGCCTATCTGACGTAAAAGTGCATTTGCAGTGCAAAGGTTGCACTATGGCCAATGATAAAATGAATGGTAATCTTACTAATGGTAATATCCTGGTTGGGGCAGATTACTTTAGCTTGTTCGTCCTCCTTATGGACATGACTGATTGCTTAAGTTTGTTTGTAATGCATAAACGTCATATGGTCGTGTTCCACAGTGAGCCCTGGAAGGGATAAACGCATCTATTGTTCACACATTATGAGTATGTCGAGCTGCCCCAAAAATCGACGTTGATATGTGGTGGAGATTGGATACCATAAGAATCACTCCCCATGAACAGTACACCACTTCAGAGCATGCTAAAATGAATAAAGTCCAGAGTAGAATTGTAAGTACCAAATGAGGGTACCAAGTAAGCTTACCATTCCACGGGCCAGAACGCCCAGATACGAATTATCGTAATAGATTCGCTCAATTGAATGCATTAGAAATGCAATTTCTGAAAGACTCTGAGTAATGAAGAGACTATGAGAACGTTTTTCAGAAGTATCTTGACTCTCGGTTCATTTCTGAAGTCAATGATTCAAAGATTGAGGGATATTAGTTGCCCCACTATGGAGTTAAGAAGCAGAGTCTCATGACTCCTTTACATATCATGTTCAACGCATCCTCTGAAGTCAAGGGAGAAATGACGTTGAATGCCTGCCTTTATTCAGGTGCCAACTTAGTTGAAATGCTATATGATTTGCTCATCAAGTTTCGACATGATCCCTATGCGTTAGTATCAGACAAAACGAAAGCTTTCCATAGAGTATTGCTACATCCCGATGATAATTAATATGCACGTTTTTTGTGGTGACAAGAGCCGATACAATCGGCCACGTATGCCTTTAAGGTTGTGGTCTTTGGCATAGCCAGTAGTCCCTATCTTTTACAACAATTTCTTTTACAACAAGTAATTGTCAAGAGTATGATCAGCAGATTGGTTGCAAGGAACCTGATGAGATCAATGTTTTGGGAATGAATTGGGATAGAAGGGAGGATAAGTTGAGTTTAAAGCCTAATAATGTCCAAAGTTGTAGAAATAATTCCCATCCTCTTACCAAATGCAAGCTACTGTCCCTTTTGGTAGCTAATTTTGAGCCCCTATGGCTAGTCAGTCCCCTTTTCATGTGGGAAAAAATTCTCCTTCAAGAATCGTGGGAAGCCAGGGTAAGCTGGGATGATGTGCTGTCAGATGATCCCCAACTAGAAGCTAGCAAACTGCTCGCTGAATTCAACAATGTTCACACTTGTAAGTTGTAGAGGGGAATTGTGCATAATGGTAGTGAATTGCAATTGTTTATTGACACATTGAGCAAAGCTTACGGAGCTGTAGTGTATGTCAGACAGATCCGAACAAGTTAGCCTCTTAACTTCCAAAATGCGAGTCACGCCTTGCAAACAAGCGAAATTAACCATTCCAAAGTTAGAACTATTAGCATTATTATTAGGATTTAGATTGGGAAAGAATCTTTGTAAGTTGTTTAGCTTTGCCACCATAAAGCTGTGGACAGATAGCAAGGTAGCTATTGGCTGGGTAGGTAGCCGGACGTGAAGTAAGAACATGTCCATTTCTAATCAAATGGGGGAGATTATTTCAATCAGACAGGAATGTGGCATCGAGATGAAGTACGTCCCCACAAAGTAGAATACAGCTGACATTTTTACCAGAGATTCAACATTGTATAATTTGAAAGTAAACCACCTGTGTCATGAAGGATTGCCCTTTCTACACTGTGAAGGCACCCCTGAGCCATGTGTTAAATAGCGAGAAGCTCCAATCCGACAAAATATGATCACAGCCGCCCTGAGGGAGTTTAGGGAAGAAGGAACTTTAAGTCCACCCGCTGAATTGTGGAAATTGCAGGGGAGTAACATAAACTCCACTTGACTTATGAAAGTTATGTCTCTAGTATTGAAATTTAGGAACTGTTAAGCAGACCCTTTCTTGAAATTAGTTTACTTAGAATAAAGATACCACCTTCCTAAAGTGAGTAGTAAGTTAGAGAGAGTCATGCCTGAACACACTCACATTAATAATTTTGTAAAACAATGAAGCCTAGTCATGTGCAATGGCATAATTTTCACACAAAAGAGATAAGTATCATTGTATCTCACCCATCTTTATGAAACTCACATGCATTGTGGAGTTAATGTTTTCATGACTCTTTTCTGGCAGGAATGTTGGGGCCCAGGATTGAGGACTGATGCCAAGACCTCCTCTCTAACAACCACCACCTCCACCCCTCCCAACCGACAGAGCACTCATGATACGTCCCTTTGAGAAGGTAGGAGTAAACCCCATAGGCCCCATACCCATGGAAGGAGGAGTGGGGCACATTCTCATCATCACCTGCTTAGCCAGCCGTGCTGAATATTTTGACTACTGCAGCAGCCTTGACGCCCATACCTTCGTTCTGCTCCTTTGACTGTCTAAAGTGATAGTGCTATGACCTTCTCAGGGCCGCAAACACCTTTCTCCAAGAGGTGCGCGACGAGGAAGTTACAAGAGCATTCCTTCGCTGCATGGGAATCAAGTGGGTGTTTCACACCCCTCGATCTCCCTGGAAAGGGAGATTCTTTGAAAAGCTGATGGGGGTTGTAAAGAGGATGCTCGCTACGACGTTACAACGGACTTTGTTCACCGAGGAAGAACTCAGAACCCTAATAAAAGAAGCCGAAGCTGTGGTCAATAACCACCCCTTGATGTACACTGGAGACATGTGTGAGGACGAAGCCCTCACACCATCATACCTCAACCGTGGAAATGCTCGCTTATTGCTGCCCGTGGTTCCTCATGAGTATATGCATATGACACTGACGACATGAAAGCTACATCGCCAATATTTCAGGTTAACAGAAACCCTCAACTGCTTTAAAAAATACTGGAGGGAAGGATACCTGAAAACTCACAACCTCTGAGATGGGCCCCCCCCCCCCCCCCCCCCCCCCCGCCCCCCCCCCCCCCCCCCCCCCCCCGACTGCGCTACATGTATGTGACCTCGTGCTGGTGAAAACGGACCAGCACAAACGCAGTCAATGGCCCCTTGGCAGATTCCTAGAGTTTTATCCTGACGAAAACGGAGTCATCAGGTCCTTGAAAGTGCTGTTTGAGGGCGAGGAACATCTGCGTTCCATGCAACATATCGTCCCTCTTGAGATGAACCCCCACGACGACGAGTAATGAAAAGATGATGTGCAGTATGACAAAAGTGAAGGAAGTGTAAGTAATGGTAAGCCAGAGATAGAGACAATAGCGATGGAGAGAACTGACAGATTGATGAACTCGATGAAAGTGGTCATGAAGTAAGTAGGGTTAGGAGTGAAATGAGTGAGACAGTACGTGATGTAGGTATCCGAATGAAAATGAAGACTGCACAGGAACAGAGAAAAAGGATGTTAGAGTGGGTAAGAGATGATATGATTTAGTGTAGTGTATGTTTTTGTCGAGAGTAAAGAGGTGAACTCTGAAAGTGTGCATGTTGGAAAAGAGTTTTGAAGTAGTTAGGGCTGAGACTCTGTTCTCTATATTCCATTTTCTGTTGAGTTGTTGCATGAGAACAGACACCACGGTCCATGCCGACCTCGTCAGAACGTCGTGTATATCTGTTGATTTAGTAACTCTTGCATTGTTTTAGAAAAGATCCCACCATGTGTAACTCTTGTATATGTGTTTTTTTTTGGCATCTGTGTTAGAACAACGAACATTTGAATTTATACATCGTAACGATCTTATTGTGTAAGTAATTTTCCGTTACTATTCTTGCCTTAATTGGCTGGTCTCGTGACATAATTCCATCTTTTATGATTGCTAAACTACCTGCATCAGTATATTATTGATTTTTCTGTCATTGATGATTACCACTTTATGAGTATGATCTGGTAGGGGCGAGCAATAAGTGAGTTGCAAGTTCCTGGAAGAGGAATCTTGACTTTATATATGATTTTACTTTTACCATTGCTCAAGCTATGCTTGAGTATTGATACTGAGTTGAGTTTTCTATTGATGCCTTGAGATGTGTGCTTTCATTGCCTTTGCATGATTGCAGTCATGATGTACAGTGAACTGTTTGTTTGTTGATTCCATGATATTATTTGAATTACAT
>NC_061087.1:66566230-66568730 GCF_015104395.2 Macrobrachium nipponense | reverse complement strand
AGACACGACACAGAACGTGATTCTGAAAGTTCTAATTCCAGTAGGTTTGGATATTGTACATTGCAGGTTTGGTACTCCACATTTGGGGGTTAGAAAAAACGTATAGTTAGATGAATAATAAGTATATTGGGAAAAATATGTGGAAAGATGTGGAAAATTTTGTGAAAAAGTGTACAGTGTCAATGCTTACAAACCTGCAAGGGTAACGTTTTGCAATTGGGGTCATTTCCGATATCAAGTAGACCTTTTCAGATAATACATATGAATATCTTAGGAAATTTTTGTGAATCAAGATACGCAAATAGTTATATGCTTGTAATAATAGATGAACTAACGAGGACGGTTGACATTTTTCCACTTAAGCATAAAACGACCTAGGAAGTAGCTGTAGTATTTTTCAGTGTGGTCATCTGCAGATCTGGCTCACCCTTGGTTTTGTTAGGGACAATGGTAGAGAATTTGTAGAAAAGGCCTTAGAGTGTTTAGCAGAAGTCATGGGGATACAGAAAGTAATAATTATTCAATACAGACCTGAAGCTAATGGGTTATGTGAACGAGCATACAGTAAAGTGCTCGAAGCTCTCAGGAGTACTATGGTAATTGATTGATTTATTAATTCTTACTGGCGTCGCAACGACGAGGTTATTGACGCCGGAGTACTATGGTAGGAAACAATAAAAACTGGGAAATATTTATAGATATAATTAGACATAACATTAATACTAGGGTCAGTGATTCCATTGAAATGTCTCCATTTGAAACATTGTTTGGTTGCCAAGCCCGAGGCCCATTTGATTTGCTACCTATACCTCATCATGGAGCAGATACAAGTGAAGCATTAATTTCCTCAGCAAAGGAGAGACGTGCTTGTCTCAGCCGTAATCTCGAGGCTAAGACCCGAGAAATGTATAAAAGAAGCAACACGAAATCAATAGAATTGCTATTGGAGATAATGTATTCCTAAAAATCAATGTGAGAAATGAACTAAATTGGAAGTTAGGTCCCAAGTTTGAGGGTCCTTTTAGATTTATTGGAGAAAAGAAACAAAATAGATTTGTAGTCTTGGATGAAAAGACATGTCGGTCGAAATTGTAATATCAAAGATGAAGAAGACAGGAAAATGATAAAAAGGTGACACATTGCAGTTTCATTTTGTTTTAGATTTTGCAAATGGGTGGCAAATTGTAAAATTCTTTTGCTATTTTCTTATTATGCACAAACTACAGCGATTTGGCGGAAAAAACCTGGGTAATTATTTTAATAATGGAAAAATGGGGTGAAAAATTTTGGTAAATACCGTGGTGTTGAGGAATATTATAAGGAATTCTTCTGGTGATGAAGTTTGGTGGTGCTTCCTGGTTGTGATTTTTAATGATTTAGTGATACTTGGTGATGATTTTTGGTGGTTAGTTTGTTGATGAATTTTGGTGGCTGTTTTTGGTGGTGATCTGCGGTTTCATGGGCCAATGGGGTAGTGACTGTGGTTCTTTGTGGTATAATGGCTATTAGGTGATGGTACTAGTGAATTGTGGTTTTACGGGGCACTGGTAAGGCGTGGTATCATATGGAGTTCTATTCACCAGTGATAATATATATTTGGCTGTCTTTGGTTGATATTCGAGGATCGTGGTTTATATCCCGATGTGATGAGGTGATTTCTTGTGTGTTATATACATGTGGCGGTATCACAAATGGTTTACTTAGAGGTATATTTGACGGTGTTTAAATGGCTTATGATTTAGTCTATGATGGTGTATTTTATATCAGTGGTCAAATGGCTTAGGATTTAGCCTGAGGTGGTATATTTTATATTGGTGGTTATATAATAGAGGATTTTTTTAGGACAGTCTTTGGTACCCTTGTGGTAACACTGAGGATATCCTGAGAATAATTTTGAGGTAAAATGTGGTTCTGTGGTATCAGGTAAAATTTATTGAGGATTCCCAGTGAGGATTAAAGGAAGATTTAAGCCAATTTGAATAGACAAGTGAATGGTGCAATTTGAGGACATGTTGAATAAACAGGTGGTTTGGTGCTGACAATGCTGTGGTGTCTCGGATGAGACCAATTGTTGATATTTTCTTTTGGAGTTGATTACTCAGAGGTTTGCACTGCTTTCGGGAATTCTAGATGTTGACATTCCATGGTGAAGAATTTTAAGGGATCATTTTAAGGTGTCATTCAGGGAATGATACTGATATGTTGCGGCAGCAATTTATGTGTGATACAAACTACATTTTGTAATGGAGAAAAGTTGAATTATTACTTTTTTTTACAAGGGAATCCTGTAATCGGGATTAAGCAGTTTTTATGGTACCTTTACATTGGATTTCTATCATAGAGAGGAGATAGACTTGAGATATGTAAAATATGTAAGATAGAAGGAGGCTAGCTCTATAAACACTACAGGTGTTTTGCTGTATAAACATTATGGGGGTTTTGATGGTATACTTGTCAGATACCGGAATACTAATGAGTGGTCAATTAGTGATAAAAATTA
>NC_061087.1:66533730-66563730 GCF_015104395.2 Macrobrachium nipponense | reverse complement strand
TCTGTTTTGCCTAGAAGCAAATGTCAATCATTGGTAATAGAAGTCCAGATAAGCTTTGATGGATATGTCCTCAGATAGGTAACTGGTACCTATAGTGCAATATTCCAAACCAACAGGATTCATATGAGGTACTTTCTGGCACCCAACAAGGTATGTAACAAAGCTTGAATGACACCCTCAGATGTGTGGATGAATATCTTAAGATGTAAGCTTAACAAAGCTGTAGAGGCACTCAGTGGTGCGTAACGGTGGTTCTGAAGGTGGCACTCATAAACAAAGTGATCCTTTGGTTTCAACTGCCAGCAGACAGACAGGGATTTGCGCCTAAAGTGCGGTACTCCTAGAGTATGTAATTCTGTAAGAGGCACTCTCTGGTACTGAGCAGGTCACAGCAGAAGCCAGACAAACAACCTACTTCAGATGTTTGATTTGCTTGGGTGAACAAGCAGGGGTACCTTAAGGCACATAAGGGTTTGTCTCACAAGATATAGGGTATTCTCAGAACATGGTGGTACTATTAAAGTGCATAAGCAGGAGACACACTAAATGTGCATAACTGTTCCAATAGGAACGTAACAGTGTTAACAAGCACTAACCCTTGGGAATTGAGTAGGTTCAGGTGGCATTCTCAAAGTGCGTAAGCAAGGTAAGTTTCCGAAGTGGCACTCTCACCAGAACATAACAACACAGGTTTAAAACAGGCACACACAAGTAAGTCCACATACTTTCTACCAGCAATCTCACCAGTAAACTAAGCAACAAAGGCTTTCAAAAGGCACAAACAGGTGCATAATCAACGCAGCCTTTCCATAGGTACTCTCACCAGTACACTAAGCAATAAAGCTTACAGGTGGCATTCTGAACAGTGCATATGGGGGCGTAGACAAGTGCATAAAGGTGCGAGTTCCGGGAAAGGAAGGAACAGTGCTTTCCAAATTTTTAACAATGTGTTACTAAGAGACACCAACAAGAAACTTATGCTAAAGATGTGTTGCAAATCAAAATACAAACGATGTATGTTCCAAATTCCAAACAGGAATCTTCGTCTGTCAAAAGCAGTCTTGGCTATTACTTTAAATTGTTTGCACTCTCATCAACCGTGGTAGGGTTCCAGTAAGTAAAATAATTGTTTCTAGGTGTACAAGTCAGTATAAGCAGAACTTAAAATACATGTAAACTGAACTGTTCTATGGAAAAGGAATAAGACTCTAGACTCGCAAGTTCCTAGCATATGTAAAGTTTAGAACAAATATGAGAGTTATCGCTTTTTGTCTAACAGTTAGCTAAATTAAAAGGTAAGTAATTATCCTTTGTTACAGCTTAAGTGGACCGTCAAGGTTATTACCTGTTTAAGTGAGTGGATGAATGAAAGTCGTGTAAATATTAGGATGAAAGAACTCTAGGCCTGATGCTTGGCCATGCATCGGAGGTAAGACTTCAAATTACTAAGTTTATGCTAACTCTGATTGCCATTAATTTTACGAAGTGATATATGTACTTATGTTAATTCTATAATGGTGTGTATACATTAATTCTTAGTAAATTAATAGCAAAAATATTATATATGCAATGTCAAAATCGGAAATAGAATTCTAAGACACGTTGATATAAAATAAATTACTTTAAAATTTGTGAATTGACCGCTGTAGCAGAGTGAGTGTGTGAGCAGATGAGACGAGCTGCCGTGTAAGGGATTGCCAGAAACTGAGTTCATCAGTGTAAAGTTTTAATTCTCATCAGGTAAATACCACCTTCCCATTAAGTGGATATTCTCCATATATCACTGAACTCAATATGCACTCATTAGCGCGACTGAGATAGGGTGATAGTGATAAGGATAGTGAAAATAATGACGTATTATTTTTTCTTTTTCCCCATAAGACTATTTCTTTTGAGGATCAATATTCTTAAAATCCTGTTTTTATATTCTCGTTGATAATCCTTTCTATAATTTTTGGTAGCATTTTCATTCATGGCATTTAAGCTACGATACTGTATGAAACAAGATGATACATGATGAATTCATTGCGATACCATGTAAGGAATGAAAGAATATATTTTATCATAAAATTTCATGTTTATTTCACAATACATATTTTAGCATCAAATTTAATGAAGTACATAATTCATATATCACTAAAATACTTAAATCATTGGTTTCACGATGCATAGTGATGAAATTGGAAAACACTACTCTTCTTCAGGTAAAACTAAGTTGTAGCGAAAGTTATAACTTTGAAAGACGTCTGTCAGGAAAGGTGCCAGGGGGAATGCTCGCTCTAAACGCTTCGAGAGACACTGACGAGTTTGCAACTTTCCAGCCCTGTGTCTGACTGATCAACAGCCAATCAGGAACGTTGTAAGGGACGGGGCTGGGCACCAGATGCACGGCTGTTGTTAATTCATTACAGTAAGGGTGTATAAATCTTTTCTGGGTGGTTTGTTTGTTTTGTTTGAATGGTAATTTTACGTTGCATGGAGCCAGTGGTCATTCAGGAACGGGACCAACCGCTTTACGTGACTTCTGAACCACGTCAGGAGTAAACTCCTATCTCCAGAAATAAACATCTCTCACACCTTAATGGAATGGCCGAGAATCGAACTCGCGACCACCGAGGTGTCACGCCAGCACCATACCAACAACGCCACTGAGGCGCTAAGACCACCGTTTGTGTTCGACATTTCGGAAGCCATTAAACCAGTCGCTTTTTTTCACGTTTAGTCGTGTGATTATAGTAAAAGAAAAAATAATATTCAGTGTTATCAATAATATATAGTATTCAAACTAGTAAACTGAGAATGCAGAAAATGTACATATCATTAAGGGCTTATGGACCTGTTGATGCCTTTCCCATCCCATTGTACGTATATTAGTGCCTCAAACACCCACCCCCTACCACATCCCCTGATCGCCAAAAATTGATATCTGGTTTTACGGAGCAGCAGAACGGATTTAGAGACCTTAGTAGGAAACCTCTATAGCCAGTTTCATCCCGGTCGGTTGAATATTTCCAAAAGTCGACTTTTTGTGCACTCCGGGTGGCTGGGCTTTACTAACCGCCACAAGCTAAAAGGGAATTTGGATTTGGATATACATTTCTACTAGTGAGCAACGTTGACCTAGTGTCAACAGCCGTGGACTCATTTCAACAAAATTGATTTGTTAATATAGTTTTGGACAAAGGAACAGATTAATATATTTTGATATGGATGAAGATGATACTACAGGATTTTTTTAATTTTACATAATTTTGCGAAAGATTGTAATTTTTATTTTTTCATGTTTAAAAGATCTGTCTAATTTTTACGATTTCACTGGACTCAGCAAAACAAACTCTATTGCTGTTGGGTGCAATATGCATCCATTTGAGTGACTGCTTAAAGCGAGCAGAGATATAGGTGGAGTTATCAGATGTTGCTAATTTACGCTTTCCGTGGAATCGTGAGCAGGGTGGCGAAGAAGCTGGAAAGGGGGAAAAAATCGAAGAGACGAAAAATCTAAGAGACAGATGACGAAACATTTTCCGAGTATCGTGAAGAACCAGTGATAGTGTTGTCAATTTCTTTCGCCGTATCTCGCGCTATAGGGAACTTAACCAGTACCTCATATCAAATGCAGTGATAAGAAAAACGTCAATGTCTGAATTAATGTTATATATGAAATTTTTCTAGAATATTTTTAGAGATTTCCTGCAAATTCTCAGCATAATAGATAGTAAAAGGAAAAGTGACGTCTTCTAAAAAAAAAAAAAAATTAAATAAATTAAAATAAAAAGCTTACGCAAGAATGGGGAGAAATGTTGAAAACAGTAAAATTCTTCCTAATCTGTATCTGATTATGTTTATCAATGGGCTGAAAATTTTACTTAGTGACTCACATTTAGAAATGCATTTAAGAATGTTATGATATAATCATTCATGAAAATAATACGGAGGTAGTTCTGGCATGTCATTTTTAAATTTCATAAACATGGTGTGACTTTTATTCTTTTAATAAAGTAAAATATTCATATTTCATAGACACTGTGACATGAACAGAACATTAGCCAGACACTATTCACAAAACTGGGATATACCACTGAAATCAGGAAGTACATAGCATCTTGCTCTCACATTATAGTTAGTCTTCTAGTCTTTTCTCCTGAAATATTAGTCGCATTTCCCCCTAAACTTAGCAACGGTGATTATTATGATGCTCATTTATTTATTCCCAGTTGTCAAAGATATGGGCAAATAACTAAAATTTCAGTTTATTGCATATTCTCTCTCTCCCTCTCTCTCTCTCTCTCTCTCTCTCTCTCCTCTCTCTCTTCTCTCTCCATCTTCACATTCATAGTTCTGCATCACAAAATGTCCCAGTGAATAATTTCCTTATGATACCTTGAATTCAACTTTGGCTTTCAAAATATAATCCTATTTAGTTTAGGAACAGCAATAATAGCCAAGAATACTACATCTCTGTCATTGTAAACTTACTAGATACACCGAATTGTGAAGAGTAAAATATAACAAAAATATATTAACTATATCTGATTGATACTGGAATACTCTAACCAGGAAGATGATATCAGGGTACTGTTGCAAATTTTACCTCTCCACTGGAACAAGGTGAACGAGATAATGCAACGTCAGATCTTGTGGAAAGGGCAGATTTGGAATGTCTTGGCAAACCTGTATGTGGTAGCAGATTATTAACCCAAAAGCAAGTGGAAGCAACTGAAAACCAACGTTAAGAAAGGTAATCAAAGCATAATATGCAGCATTTACAATATATCATTGTTTTACTAATTTACTGAGATTACCACAAATATTATTTTTGTGGATTCTGATGCTACTGCAATCGAAGTTAAACTGATATTTCGAACCTTTCTTGTAAATGTAAAATACTTTATTTATATATGGTGAAAATCCACATTAATAAATAGATCGAAGTTGGGTTTTAAACATTATGGACATTATGGACGCAATTGCAAGCTTACGATTAATAATCATCGGACCGAAAAGACGTCATTAGGCCAAACCAGTATGTAAAATTGAAACTATGAACATTCATTTCGAATTGAAATACACCACTTGGATATTCTGCAAATCAAACTGGATATGTGCCTTGCCTGACTAATCACAATCATGTTTGCTGATGTACTTCCACAATAATTATTGACAGATTCTTATTCTGGTATTATATATTGAGGCTGAAATTGGCTGAAGCTGGTTCCTAAATTCTCCATGTATTAATCATGAATTGATTTCTAGATATAAAATATTATTTGTAGCCATTAACGGCATAACAGATGTATTTGCAAATGCATTAATTTAATGAGAAATATCCTAATCATGAATAAGTAATTTAACTCTTATACAGTTTGCTACTAGTTTTTCTGATTTATCTTCATAATTACGTGTTCTTTCTAAGAGTGCTTATTTTCATTTCAGGGATAAATTATGCTTTAGCCCACCTTGTTAGCACAACAAAATTTTGCCATTAACATTTCATAATTTTAAAAAAATATCTGCGTCCCCCCCCCCCAACACACAACACACACATATATATATAATATATATATATATATAATATATATATATATATATATATATATATATATATATATATATATATACATATATATAATATTATATATGTGTGTGTGTGTGTGTGTGTGTGTGTGGCGGGTAACGCAGATTTTTTTTTATTATAGATATATATAGATAGATATATATATATATATATATATATATATATATATATATATATATATATATATATATATATATATGTGTGTGTGGTGTGTGTGTGTGTGTGTGCGTGTGTGTGTATTTGTGTGTGTGTGTAAAGAGTACATATTGAAAAAATATATGTGCCTTATGTGTACTCTTTGCACACATACGGCACGTATATTATTTCAATATTTATATATGTATACACTCATGTATTTACGCAGTAGTAGCTGTTGTTATAGTTTTTGTTGTTAAAATAGTCATTAACTAAGCAAATTTTTCCCACTAATGAGGGGGTGGTTGGGGCACGTGACCAGGTATCTGGCCCCCTTCCCGCCCTTCCTCCCTCTCCGCCTCCCCCCTCCCCCCTACCCACAATTAAATCTCCACCACTGACATACCCTCTCTCTCTCTCTCTCTCTCTCTCTCTCTCTCTCTCTCTCTCTCTCTCTCTTTCATCATACCTATGACAAAATTACGTACTAATGCAAATATACCGTAAACACATAGCAACATGAAAACATGTATTATCTCTACTTACCGAGCATATATTAGAGATATCGTATCGTGGTTTGTGCTCACTCTTCCGATCTATTTAACTATGGACGAGTCTTTGTTTGCTGTAGGGAAATTAAAAAGTTCCGTATCGATCAATTCTCTCTTTCATTTGAAATCAAATTTGTACTGTGATATTACGTACATATCCTTTTCTGTCCAAAAGATGCATATATCTATTACTATTCCAGCTCCCTAAACATTATAATCTTCGAAGATCAAAATGAAATTTACCATATAAAAAGGAGAACCAATATTTTCTTTTATATTCGTAAATACTAAGTATTTAGAATACACAAAATAAACAAACAAATCAAACTCCATTGAAAATCATTCACGACAAGGCACGTTTCCACCTTTAACAATGAAAGAAGTCTCTTTGTCCCGTTGAAAAGGGAGAGCGGGATTAGAGGAAGATGAGGTGCCTCCCCCAGACGGCACATCAATTAATGAAAGAAGATTCTTGATCTGTTTGTACGATCCTTCGTCCATTTTCTCTTCAAAGAGATATCTCAAAGCCGATAGACCAACTTCCCATTATCTAATTAATTACAGTTTCCGGGTGCCTTCACCTGAGGAAGAAGGTTCCTAATCTCTAGACAAAAAGAAACTAAATAGATAGGAGAAATTCTTCGATTAATATGTCCTCTGTTCTCTCTCTTTAAACGAGAAAGGCGTTTCCTCTCATCAAACAATATCTACCATTTTCAGTTGCACTTATTACTGATTATCGATGGACCCTGCACAGTGTTTTTTTTTTTATGTCTATCAGAAGAGTAATGCCATATTATAATATTTTTACGTAGTACAGGATGTTGTTCAAGACTACATTACAAACTGCCATAGACAATAAATCTTTAAATTAGCAAACATTCTCTCTCTCTCTCTCTCTCTCTCTCTCTCTCTCTCTCTCTCTCGTTCTCCTCCTCTTCTCTCCTCTCTCTCTCAATCTCTCTCTTCTCCTCTCCTGCCTTGAAATACCCCTCCAATGGTCTGCTTTCCTAGCTGTCATTTGGAGGCACTTTTAACAAAAGCTCTAAAACGATCTCTTCTGACCTAAACTTCGAAACTACACCGTCGGGATTGTGAACGATGAATCTCTATGCATTACCTGGATGGTCTTGTATTTGCAAAGTTCTGTGTGAATGTTACCAGACTATTTTACAAATTCATAACTAAAGCAGCACTGTGTATTATTTGGTACCAAACCATAGGGAGGATAGGTTTAATTGTTTTTTTTTAAATATGTGACTTTCGCCATTATGTTAATAACGTATGGGGGATTTTCTGTTTCTTTTGGTTATACATGCACTACGTTCATGAATTAGGGATGAAAATCTATGGGGAATGCTACATGCAAATAATCGGGTGATTAAAGAAAAGACTGAAATTTAAATGTAAAAAATGGTAATAGAGTGGCAGAAAACTTGAATGGGCTACCATAATACTAAATGTGCATAATAAAACTGTTATGGTGCTGATCATACAAAACTAAAAAGGCCTATATTCAAAATAGACAGTTACAAATATATAGAATCTACTTTTTTTTTACAGGAGGGAGGGTGTGAAGAGAAGGTTGATAGTAAGATCAAACGAGCGAGGGGGAATGGGTGGAAATGGATGGGGCAGTGTGTAGCAAAAGTATTCCAAATAAACTGAAAATAATGGTATATTGTATGGTAATCGACCAGGGCTGAAGTGCGGCATTCAGAAGGAATGCAGAACAGAAGTTAAAAATAGCAGAAGCTCGAATGCTGATGTGGATTTTGAAGCTCTCACACCGTGAGAGGCTAGAAAATGAAGAAATCAGAAGTGCTCGGCTGGTAAAAATTACAGATCTTATGAGAGAAGAGAGACTGAGACTCTATGAACGAGTGGTAAGGATGAGTGAGGAGAAAGGGTAGACGCTTGCTTGCCCACAACCAACCTCATAGCATGGGAATAGCAAAAGGGATAACTTTGTTGATACACAGGCTCATCTGTTTAGTCATTCATTTTCTATTTTAGATTTTGAGGTTTACTTCAGAAAAAAGGCTGCAATAAATAGAAATCACTGTCACTGTCAAGGAATTGTATTTATATGATTCTATTTATTGGGTATTACCACTACTCTTCACAGCTTCAGCTAAAAGGAATAGCGATCAACAAAGGGTACATAACTATTTCAGCTTCATTGAAAGATACGACTTTCCCAGCAACCATGAGCTGGAAATTCCTTTTTTGTAATGCATGGACAGAGCATCGGACAGAAACGTTTCTAACATGGCGGTCGGAGCTAGACTGGAAATAGAAGCATTTTCATTCGTTACCATTTGAGACTTCTTGAAAAACTTAATGTTTCATTATCACAATTACAATTCTTCAAATGTTTATAAAAAAAAAAAAAGTTTGAAAAGAGTGTCAAACTTCATGTAGGTAGGATAGAGTTGCTTTAAAAATCTCAGAATTATTGTCCACGGAAGTGTTCAAGTCTGTTTTCTTCCTCTTCTTCTTCTTCTTCTTCTTCTTCTTCTTCTTCTTCTTCTATGTTCGTTTGCCATATGTATTGGTTAATTCACAAGCAGTGTCACAGAATTCTCGGAAATACTGAGGACAGTTTTCCACCTATCGCTTAATGATAACTACGGAAAATCTTTTCATCCACAAGCAGACTTTATGAGTCAGGGCTAAATTTAAGGATGATTTATGCATTCGATTTTTATTGCTGTTTCTAGCAGGTGCTAACTGAGTTTCCCCCTTTCATCCTACGTCTTGCCATCGCCATTGGTTTTGAAATGGCAAGGGTGTTCCCATGACATCATCATATCATAGAGAGACAGAATTACACAAACAGAAGGTGTGGGTGTTAGTGCATTTGCTCCTGCCCCTTCTACGTGATATGCGTATGCTCTGTTTCGCGCCCCTGCACGTTTAATGACTAAACAAGCCTAATAAATCTCTGCCGGTCTTAAAGAAGGCAGACAATGTTACTTTATTTAAGAAATTTACGTAATTTAGAACTAAAAATATTTGGATATGCATTTTGCAAGTGTCCGTCTGTCTCTTGCAGGCAGCTTATATAGCAAATTCCAACGACACTGCTTATAACACATAAGACGTGGTATGGCATATATATATATATATATATATATATATATATAATATATCTATATATATATATATATATATATATATATATATATTATATATATATATATATATATATATATATATATATATATATATATATATATATATATATATATATATATATATATATATATATATATATTTACCTACAGCTGATTCTCCTCTCTTCTTTTGACCTACTTTAGCATTGAAACCACCCAGTTTATACTACTAATTTAGTTTGACAACAATCAGTCCAGTTCCAATTTCTATTTAATTAACTGTATATCTGTATATATATTTATATATATAATATATATATATATATCTATATATTATATAGTTATATATTATATATATAATAGATCTATATCTATATATATATCTAATAATATATATAGATATATTATATATATATAATATTATATATATATTATATTGATATATACACAGTATTAGTAGAATTGAAGGACTGATTGTGTCAAACTAAATTAGTAGTATAAACTGGGTGGTTTCAATGCTAAAGTAGGTCAAAAGAAGAGAGGAGAATCAGCTGTAGGTACATTCGGAGTAGGCACAAGAAATGACAGAGGAGACATGCTTGAAGAATTTGCTGAAAGAAGCAATCTAAAAATCATGAACACTTTTTTTTTAAAGAACATAGAAAATGGACATGGAGAAACTCAAACGGAGAAAAGAAAAACAAAATAGATTTAATTCTCAGTGAAAAAGGTAATTTAGTCATAGATATAACAGAGTTAAACAACTTAAAGCCAAGCGACCATAGAATGATGAGAAGTAAAATTTATGTAGATCTAAGGAAAGAAAGAAAAAAAATAATTTTAAAAAAGAAAATAAACACTCCTGTAATAAGAGAAAAATCTGATAAGTTTAGTTTAGCAATACAAAATAGATACTCCCAGCTACATGATGAAATGGAAGCAAGTAAAGAAGAAATGAATAGTAACTTAACAAAATTTGTATTGGAATCAGCACAAGAGATAGGTGGAAAAGTTCCTAAACAAATTCAAGGAAAACTATCAAAAAGCACCAAAAACCTAATAAAGAAACGATTGGAAATGAGGGTAAAATCCAAGAGAGATGAAATAGATCTAGCAGAACTATCCAAAACAATAAACAAACTAAAAACCTAAGACATTCGTAATGACAATCAGACCAAAATCGAGGAAACACTAAAGAAGGGAAGAAGAATCAAGTTGATATATTATCAACAAAAGAGATGAAGTGATAAAAATTGCCGAGGATTTCTATACAATGCTGTACAATAGTGATATAGGAAATAACTTTGTCAATAGAAATAATGAAACGCATGAACCAATACCAAAATTAACAGTAGGAGATGTAAATAAAGCATTAAAAGGCATGCAAGAAACAAAGCTGCATGAGAAAATGGCCTAACAATTTATTTAATATTAGATGGGGGAGACTTCGTAGTAGTGAAACTCGCTGAACTTTACACAAATGCTTGCAAGAATGCTCTATACCAACAGCTTGGAAAAACGTTATCATTATATTAATTCACAAAAAGGGGGACGCAGTAATATACAAAATATTTACAAAGATATGAGGTTGAATAGAGAGGCAGCTAGACTTTAATCAACCAAGAGAGCAGGCAGGTTTTAGAAATGGGTATTCAACAACTGACCATATCCATGTAATTAACCAGCTAAAGGAAAAATCAACAGAATATGGCAAACCACTATGTGGCATTTGTAGACTCTGAGAAAGCTTTTGATTCTGTCAAAACTTCAGCAGTAATGGAAGCCCTTGAAAAGTAAGGAAGGGATGAATTTTACGTTAGAACACTTTAAGATATCTATACGGGAAGTACAGCAATCCTAAAACTATATAAAAACAGTGAGAAATTTCAGACTGAATAAGGAGTTAGACAGGGGGACCCCATTTTTCCTAAAATATTCACAGCGTGCCTGGAAGAAATTTTTAAGAATTTAGATTGGGATAATGTGAGAATTAACATTAATGGGGAATACCTTAACATTTTAAGATTTGCAGATGAAAAAGTTCTACTCAATGAATCAGGGAAGGAATTAAAAATGATGATGGAAGATTTGAATAGAGAAAGCAGAAATGTAGCACCTGCCTCTAGAGATTGTTAGTGAATATACTTATTTAGGACAGACAGTAAGTGTTTCCCCTGTGCATCAGACCATAATTAAAAGAAGAATAAGCATAGGATGGAAAGCCTTTGTTAAACAAAATGAGATTATGAAAAGTAAAATGCCATTTTCTCTAAAAAGAAAAGTATTTAATCAGATGGTCGTACCAGTATTAACTTATGCATCAGAAACTTGGAACCTTACTAAATCCTTAGAACATAAGCTAGTTATAACTCAAAGAACTTTAGAAAGAATAATTATAGGAATAACAGTAAGACACAGAAAAAGAGCAACATGGATACGAGAGGAAACTAAAGTAGAGGATATTTTAACAATAAGTAAGAAAAATAAATGGGCATGGACAGGACATACAATGAGAAAGTAAAATAACTGATGGACGAAAAGAATAACAGAATGGGTCGCTAGAGATTACAAACGAAACAGGGGAAGGAAGAGAAGACGATGGATTGAGGAGGAAAGAAAATTTGCAGGTATGAAATGGGATAGAAAGACGATAAATAGAAGGGAGTAGACGGATATGTCCGCGGCCTTTATCATGCAGTGAAATAGAAATGGCTGATGATGATGAATATATATATATATATATATATATATATATATATATATATATATATATATATATATCATATTATAGTATATAATTATATATATAATATATACATATATATATATACATATTGTGACGAAGTGCCAAGTATCTGGTTAGCACACTTACCATTCATTAATTGTTACCTCACAACAGCCAGACACCTGAACCTTCATCACAAGTACCAAAATGTCTGAATACTCTAAAGGCAACAGTAATCACTTAAACAACTTACCAGTATTGTAGAAAATCAGACTAAGTTCATCAAAACAGGTGTGAGGTAATCTTGTGTAATTAAATTGATTAAAGGGCATCACCCCATCAACAACTTTAAAAGTCTAAGTATTTCCCTGATTTCAGAAGTCTAAGTACTTCCCTGTTCTAACTCACTTCAAGTAAATTGAAGGAAAACAGCTCAGTTACCACTCTATGTTTATACCTAAAAAATCATATAATTATACTGGTGAAAGAGAAAACACTTATAAAAATTTTAAATAAAAAAATTTATTATCAAACTCAAAATTTATAAGTGAAATTAAAACTATCAGGGAAGATTACTGTTACTTGAAAACAAAGCAAAGTTGAGTAAATTCATGAATTATTTAAGTAAAATTAAATGAAAATTAATTTATCACAAAATTCAAGAAAATTCATTAATTCAATCAAAATTCAAAAGTTTTAGGTAATAACTAAATTTTGGAAATTAATTCACAAGTGTTAAACAATTATACAAGAATCTATAAGAAATCCAGAAGAATATGATAGACAAGCATCAATTAAACGGACTAAAACCAGTAGATTACAAGATGAGAGATGAAGTCTACATTAAGAAAGAATTATGAAGTAGTATTAATTATAAGTTAGCCAATAAATTTACAGGACCATACGAGGTCATAGATGCACAAGAGACTAAGGTAAAAGTCAAGAAAAAAAATAACCACATACCTTCCACATAGGCTTAATGATTGAAAGAAGAAGGATTTTGGGTAAATAAAGATAAGGTCATGAGAACCAAAGAGGTTGAAGAACCTGAAGCGAATGCAGTCACATGAAACTCCAGAAGGAAAGTCTAGGTATAACCTAAGAAATAAAAGAATTCCTTTTCAGCGAATTTAAGAATAAAACCATTATAAGGGTAAAATCAAAGAACTAACAAAGTTGACTGAAGTGACTGAAGAGTCAGAAAGAGTCATAAAATGACTAGGCATAACCTAAGGAGTAGAAGAATCATCCTTCACGGAAATTAAGAACTAACCCATAATTTCATCTTATTATTCCCATGTATTTCATTTCTTTATTGCTAGATTTACCTTCATCGGTCGAATTAGGAATAATTTCTTTTTTATTTTTGTATTTGTCGTAGTTCTTACTTTGATTAGTTGGTTTTGTATCAATATTTTGGGCTTAAACGCATTAGGTTTGAATTTACTTTTCTTTGATTAGAAAGGGAAAGTTTGGGAGATAAGGGTATGTAAGTCGCGGTTCAAAGCTTTACATAATCGTTTCAAGAAGTAGATTAAGTTTAGTTATTTAATAAGAGCATTTTTAGAGACCGAATAAAGAAGAGGGATTAAGATAGATATTAAAGCAATTTTTAAGATAAGAATATGTTTTTTAATAAGGATTCAGATGTTGTTGAGTAATAATTCACTTACTTTGTTCAATTCCTAGAATGTTAATTAATGAAAACTAACTGATTGTTGTCACAGTAAATGCAGAAGAAACTTACAAGCACTAACCACTTTCCTTAACTGAGTTGCCAATTTCATTTAAGTATGATCAATAAATGTATAGAGTTTAGTGTAAAATAAGATATTTAGAATCACAGTAAGGAAGTCAAAAGAAATTTTATAAATACATACACACTTGCTAATTCATACAAATACACAATGATATTTCTTTACGACATGTCAGGTAGTAGCAGATCAAGTTTACACCCTGTTTGCAACATTAACTAAAAAGAGCCAAGACTTTTGTCATCAAGAAAGAAAAGAAAATGAATAAATTTACAAAATTTCAAAATTCATAAAAGTGGGGTGATATCCACCTAAATAGAATAGGACATAGGACTAAGTAAAGCCAGTATAAATTGGATAGAACTTCAATTTTTGCTTCTACAATGTATTTATATACTTTAATGTGACTGTATCAAGAATTTGTTGGTGTTTATTTTCAATTTGATGTTTTAAGGTAAAATTCTAATGTGTGATTTCTAAGAAGTGATGTCTAAGAGTTAGGAGTCCTCGAAGGTATATTTGCCTTAGATAAGTTAGAGCTGGCCGAGTCAGTAGGGCAGTTATCCGAGACTGTGATGGAACCAAGATTATTAAGGAATCAAAGAAATTATCATCGGAATGAATTAGCAAAACCTAAACACACACTCCTATTGGATAAAGTTAATTTCTCCCAACCTATTGGATATAAAAGTATTATCAATTCTTTCACTGCTTTCTACCCAGGCCATGGCTAATTTGCTGTCTGTCCAGACGACAATGCTATGAAACTTAAAAAGAATTTTCAAATGTTTAATTAACATAAACCCTAACAACAAGGCTGGTAGGTCTAGTTTAGGAATAGTCAATTTCACTTGCTTCCTGGCTGTCACCCTCATTTTAGATGTGAAAATGTTAGTCTGTCCTTCTTTTCCCCTTTTGTAAGCTACTGCTCCGTATGCAACCCTGACTCTCCTAGGATAACTCTCCTATTGAATTTCAGTGTATTAAAGTAAGAAAATTCTTCTAAGATTTCATTTGCCTGCTCTTGCCGTTCTCTATCTAGCACATCATCCCATCCTATCCAACTTCCTACAAATCTTGCAAAAAAATATTACCCATGACAAAAATTGGACTGACAAGCCCCAATGGATCAAAATTGGATAAGAGTACAGTAAGCAATTTACATTTAGTAAGATTAATGCTCTTTCCATTCGTACTTATCACTTTATATGGTTTCAAACTCAAACAATCACTTTCTTTATCCCAAATCACACCCAAAACTGAGATATGTTCAGGCTTATTTCCTCTAATTTGTTGAACAAATACTATGCTATTGCTAGCCACCCTGTTAATGGCATGTGCTCTTCATCTAACAATTTTACTTCAACATAATCCTGTCACATTTCCTCTTCACAGGGGTAGGTTTGTGGATAGTTGTCCACATAAAATGATCTCATAAGGTCTCCCTGGCCCTTCCCCTTAAGATGTGTTCTAAGAACTTACTGCAATAGATAAGAGCTAGTGGTAATACCGAAGGCCACAACTTTAAAGGCGAAGATAGCCACTTGTGACAATGTCTTGTGCTAAGGAAACCATGTACTAAGTATCAATGGTATCGAGCAAGACACGGTGGAATGCTCTAGATATATCTGACATTATTGTAAGCGGGTGCTTTCTAAATGTTATTAATAGATCATAAAGCATCTCAACCAGATTGGGACCTGGGTATAAGCAGTCATTCAAAGACAGTTTGCCTTTTGTCTTGGACGACACATTGAAACCTATGCGTAAAGGAGTAGTCAAACTCTTTTTCCTGACTCAGAAATGTGGCATTTAATAACCCTCTATCTGTGGATCATGAACTTCTTCTATAAAGCCTGCATCCAGATATGTCTGAAGTATATTCTGATAAGTAGCTCTATACTCAGGGTCTTTTTGAAACTGTCTTTCGACTGAATTCGGTTGTGTGATGGCATTTCGGTAGTTGTTGTTTGGATGCTCAAACCAATGGAATGGCAAACTTACACAATGACCCTGATGGGTTTGACTTTTTTTATCACTTCATTCTCTGAGGTAGTGAATTGCTCATGCGGGGCAATGCTGAAAGTATCCAGTCTTCACTATACGTCGACGTCATAATCTGACTTGACTAATCTACAAACTTGGAGTGTTCGAACACTTGTGTCTACCAGCTGTAAGACCCGCTGCAGTACCCTCCCATAAGGGGTGACCCCACCATGAGTAACAAACAAACTAATGCCATCAATTTTATCATTCCAAGTGATAAAATAGTTGAAATAATCAGCCCCTATCAATAAGTTAACATTCTTCAATAAATCGCTGTTAATATCTGCTTTGGCCATTTCACACCCTTTAGATTGGAAGAAGAATTTGCCCAAGATTTGTGGTGACCGTTATCACAGAAAGGGTGTGGTGACAATTTACAGTTGTGTTTGCTACTACATAGTTTGCTGCTGTATCCTGAAGCAAGACAGTTAAAACACTTAGGAGCTGATACAAGTTGTCACTTTTTAGCTCTGGCATTTGGATTTTTGTTGCAACTGAAGGTGGAATGATCGCCATTGCAAAATGGGCATGATGCTGTTTGAGAGGCTCTAGATTCTAGGACCTTCAGTTGAGAGTCATAACAATTCTGACCCATATGCAACTTGCAAGATACATTATCAAACTCCCATTTGACTACTTGAGATCCAAAAGGTGCGGTTGGGAGAAACGCATTTAATTACAGGCAGATTGAATTTTCGTGCCAGCCAACTGGATGATAAGAAGTGACACTGTGTGACTCCAATATGTCTCTTTGAGCACATGACAGAGAGTCAGAGAGGAGAAGGAGGTATGAGTCAATCTGTGTTTCAATAGCGGCCACCATTTTGATTAAGGGAGGATTTTCAACAAATTACATTGCAATTAATCTAGACTGGAAATGAGAGGAGTGTGCATTCAGTAAAAAAAGTTGAGTGATTTGAAGGAAATGACGCCACTGTACAAGTTACAGGAAAGGAATCTACTTTACTCAAAATAAACTCAACCTTTAGTTCTCCACTCCAGCCAGACAAGTCCCTCTTGCCATGAATCAGTCGCACAATGCAACTCAAGAAAACCCATTTTGCATGGGCATCAAAATACACCCCATCAGATGTTCAATCCACAACTCACAGGACTAATGAATATGGTGGCAAGATTTTACAATTCTATTAAAAAAAATAGATGATCTCATGTCTCCCTAAGAATGTGACTAAAATAATATTCCTTGTTTCCTTTAAAAAGCTACGTCACTATGAGACGGTTGACCACGTGGTCCTTATGGGAACACTGGCCTAATTACACAATTCACATTTAAGGAAATAAACGCTGCCACAAGTCAGGGAATGTTAAGGAAATGCATAACAGTAAAATTCCAGCCTCAGCTAAACACAACTTAATGAATTCTGAATCCTAGCATACTAACTCACAAGACCTGATGTGTAATGATCCAACCGGCAACATGAGAGCTCAATTGTAACATGTCTTGCCTCTGTGGTCTATGGAATAGGAAGGGCGCATTTGCCCACACAGATACACTACTTGGTTAACCAATTAGGCTTTTTCTAAATGTAAGTTTTACTCAGTCTATCATTATTGTTACAATC
Source organism: Macrobrachium nipponense (assembly GCF_015104395.2). Lineage (NCBI taxonomy): Eukaryota > Metazoa > Arthropoda > Malacostraca > Decapoda > Palaemonidae > Macrobrachium > Macrobrachium nipponense. The sequence goes on along the minus strand of NC_061087.1, from coordinate 66,546,242 downwards.
TCAATACAAATCATATTACAATATGAAATGTAGAAGAAATTCCCATGAATCTGATGCCTGCTTTCTTCTTCCTTATTTCGTCCTCGAGATGCAACAGAATCAGGCCGAGAGAAAATGGTAGTCTCATTTTTTTCATGACAGTAATCTTTCTATATTTGCATACAATAAGCATACAAAAGGTAATGAATAGTCTGTTTATCACTCTGCATATGCAGAATATATGCAAATTTTCTGTGGTAAAATAACAACGCTCTCCATATCCCGCAAAAATTATGTAGGATGTGGCACACAAAAATTCTGTTATTAATAAATAAAAAAAACCCACAACCAATAAAAGAACAATAAGTATTTAAATTTATTTTATATATGAATAATATATAGCTCTGATAGCAGATTAATATTGATTTGCTAGTTACTGAGAACCTGTCACCAAGACGCATCTTAAGTTCACTGATTGGCAGTCAGTGCACCTGCGCCACCGGGCGAATAGTTGCCAGATACCTCTTGCTGAATATACTAGCTATAAGCCTTATGTCCAAAACATTAAGGCAAGTGATGCAATATTCTATAATGTGACTGTACATAATAGATAAAGCTCCCGGTGATATATAAAGTTGTATTCACTTTCATTTGTTGGATATTTACCCCCTCAGTCTTAAATATACATCGGATTAAAACTGGAAAAACAGAACCGATAACCTTGGTCACAGTATTTTGGTTAACGTCAGGGTAATTGATGTTTTGTCTTGACGTGACATTCTAACGTTTTCGGAATATTTTGAAATATAAATATTGCATCATTATTTACTAATATAATAAATAATTCTCAACATAGAATTTGCTTTCAAATGTTCATGAGGCGAATGCTATTCCCTTTTCGAAGGATATCTTTAAAAATCAGTTCATTGATCTCTTCACGCCTGAAATTTTCACTTTTACGACCTGGAAGAAAATGTGTATTTAATCGACGATTACAGGTGCTTACTTGATCCGCATAAAACACCAAAAATTTATTTAAGACTTATTGAAAAATTAATTGATCAATGGCTTCTAAATGGACGAGGGGTTCAAAAATACATACTTGTTACATTAATAGGAGTAATTGAGTCGCGTTTGCTAACAGGCTAACTAAAGAACAGCAACAGGCGGTGCCAATATCGTTAAGAGTTTTAATGATAAATGTTGTTAATTACATGAAAACTGGCTGATTGTCCATGAAAGAAAATTGGGACCTTAAAGAAATAATTTTTGCAAGCTGGGTCAAAAAGTCGAACGTTCTACAATTAAATAGCCCGCAGGGTCCTCCGTGGACGAAAAGACTAGTAAAACGAGCAAATAAAACCATGATATCTTAAGTAGAGGGAATTGCAGTGATATGAGGTATCACATTTCTCATAAACCTCGATAGGAGGTCTGAGTTTGCGTGGTAATTGGAGGGAAATCACTTACTCTTTTGTAGCTTTGAAAAAATTTTAAGTAATGCTGAATAGGTTGGAGCCAGTAGTTGATAGTATGCTGAGGGATAGACAGGCCGGTTTTAGAAAGGGTGGGTTTGCAGTGATCAGATCCTCATAGGTAGGCATTTAATGCAGCAAGCTGATGAAATGAAAATTCCGTTAAGACTTCGTTGTATTGATTTTGAAAAGGCCTTTGATAGCATGCCACAGGAAATGAATGATTGGTTGGTTGGTTGATTGAAACACGTGTCGTTATTTTTTACAACATATTGAGATGAACGACTCTCAAATCTTCCACTTTTAGAACTTAATCACAACGACGAAATTTAAATAGGACTTAAACATTCAACTTTTAATAAAAAGATGCATATGACACTAAATTATCAGCCTTGAATAGGTAAAATGACTGTACTAATATACATTTTTGTTAAGATTCTAAGGAAAATCAAACTTCCGTTTATGCCACAATGATCAAAATTCTAGAGATGGGGTATTAATTCAGGAAAAAGTAAAAAAAAAATTGCTTTATCAATTATACACCTTTACAAGAGTCGAACAGAATGCTTTTTGGGTTTCGGGGCCTATTAGCTAATTCAAAGTATGACCTAATGTAATATCAGTATTTGATAGGTAATAAACCTAATTATTCCGGGACGGACTTTGGGAAAAATCATGAGGGATTATGGAATACCGGAAAAGTTTGTTAGGGTTATTATGAACATGAATGAGGGCCCATCTTGTAAAGTGCTGGCTGATGGGTGTTTGAGTGATCCATTTGAAGTCAAGTATGTTGTGATTCAGTGTGGCATTTTGTCTCCGCTGTTGTTTGTATTGATCGTAGATTGCTTTATGAGAAGGGTAAAAAAAATTAGAAACTTCTTGACTTGGATTATGCTGATGATATAGTTTTGATCTGCGAGGGACCAGAAAAGATGCAGAAAGTGTTTGATTGTCTAGAGAGTGAAGATCGAAAGGTTGATTTGGTTATTAATAGTGAAATCATGGATATGAATACTGAAAATTCACAGGATTGTCTAAATGAGGCAAGGTTGTAAAGCAAGTGGATAAGTAAAATATTTAGGTACTTATTTAGAAAAGGATGGTTCTCTGAGCATAGGATTTGTGTAAAGGATAAAAAAAGGCCCATTACGCAATGGCTATGCTAAAAGATATTTGGAATAATACATTTTTTTTATACAGACAAAAATCAAAATTTTTAAGGCAATGGTTAGTACTTTGATCTACTGTATCATGAGTTATTATACAGTACAGTGACTTCAGATAATAAATTTTTTACATTTGGAAATAAGGCACTCAGAAGAATATTAGGAATTAATTGGAGGAATAGGAAATCAAATAACAGAATCGAAGTAGTAACAGGGGCGCAGCCGGTCGATGACATTTTAGGCTGAATAATACGAGATACAACGGGGTAGGTTATCCTTGGTAAAAGAAGTATAGGTAGGCCAAAGGAAACATGTCGTCATTGATTGATTTATTAATTGATTTTAGGAATACATACCAAGCACTGGAAAAAAAAGAGACGTGGTTGAAGACAATGAGGTGGGAAACAGATGAGCGTGGGGGAGATCATGAGGAGTTAGCCCAGGACGGAATGTGGGTGCATGAATTCATCGAGTCTTTATGCATCCCCGTGCGTGCCACAGGAAATGATTGATGGATTGGTTGATTGAAATGCGTGTAGTTATTTTGAACAAGATATTGAGAATAACAACTCTCAAACCTTTCACTTTTAGAACTTAATCGCAACAGCAAAATTTTAATAAGACTTAAACATTCAAATTTTAAGTTTTAATAAACGATGCATTTGATATTTAATTATCAGCCTTCAATAGGTAAAACTACTGCACTAATATACATTTTGTTAAGATTCTAAGGAAAAAAGACCTTCCGTTGACTACTGAATGATAAAAAATCTCGAGAAATGTCCTCATTTCAGGGGAAAAAGTTCTTTATTGATCTTGAGATATAATTTTATACAAGCCGAACCGAATGCTTTTTGGTTTTCAGGGCCAATTAAAAAAAATTAAAGTATGAACTTATGTAATATCGATATTTGGTAGGTAATACCTTAATTACTTCACATATTGAAGCTGTCTAAGACTGTATGGTAAATTGGGAATGCATTGTTTCCAAAAACATAATAGAGTGCACTCTACTGAGAAAGTAAAGAAAATTATTATTCGTTCATAAAAGAGGGTAACATTGGGAAAAGAGTGGCTCAAGATATACATCAATAATATTTTCTTGAAACTTTTGCAAAATTAGGATACTAAGATTTTAAAGATGGTTCAGTGTGTCTTTGAAAGCAGTTTTGATGAGCGAGTTTGGTGAAAAAAGTTTAGCTAAGAAATGGAAATTAAACAGTGTTCAAGGATAGATGGGTAAACAAAGAAAATACTACATAACAAAGAGGAAAAACCTGCAGGGAAAGAATATCTAATAATAACAGTGTAGAGGCATGATTCATGAACAAATGTATACAATAGAGGTGTAACCAAATAAGCAGATGTAACCTCGAATTTAATAACATGAATGAAAAGAGGGTGTCTGATGGAATGCAAACCCGTGGGTAATTTTTCTACATATAAAAAATGTCAAGATCAACATGAAAATTAAAAATTCTCTATATGATGTAAATAACATTTAACCAAGGATGTAAGAAATGGTTATGTACTGTGGAATATGTTGAAATTCATGGCAAATACTTTTATAGATCGAGAACAACTATAAGTTTTAATGATGTACGCTTAACTTTTGTTAGAGTATACCGAATCGAGTGACTAACTTCGTTAATCTTTGAATAATATAGGACAAGGGGGTTATTATATAGTTTTATACATAAAGAAAGAATCCCATAAATTAAACCATTCTCTGTTACTTCGTCCAATAGTAATCTGCATAATGAAAGACTCCTGAATCTGAAACATATATAAACCTCTCTGTACGAGAGGTTTATATGTTTCAATTTCAGGAGTCTTGACGGTCGGGGGCATGATTTAAATGCATTCTTCATGTGACATTGTTTCCAAAAGAATAGTTTATAGTATAAAAAAATTAATGTGCCCATTATCTACTTTCAAATAATATGGCGCCATCCTAATTACATACTGAGACTCTATGTAATCCATTATGCAATTGTTAAGTATTAGATATTTCAAACCTTATTCCCAAAAATGTTCATACATTTAAAAAAATCCAATTCCTATTTAACTTGTGTTCATATTATTTACAAAACTGTAGCTTCGTGGCTTCTTGTGAATCACGATTTAACTGGTGAATTAAGAACAGGGGAATGTATAAACGAGAAAACAAACCAAAGATATGGGGAGCTTTAGGTGTGTATGAAACCTTTAGAAGCCAGGCAAAATAACAATTAATCTACTGTAAGAAACTTGTTTGAAATTACATTGAAGTGAAAAACTTAAAATTAACTGGTCTCATTGTAAAGATATTACTTTTGTGTGCTACTGTATACAGTATTGATAATGTCAATTATTTTGACTTGCATTCCGAGGCTACCAGTTATTTTTGGACAATTAACTCAGATAATAATTCAAACCTTGGCATAGCTTCATTTGTTCATTTTATAGTGGACTGTACTGAAGATGGTATGAAAGGGGAATTAATTATGAAAACTTCCCGGAAAGTTATCACCAACAATAAAATTGACCTATGTGAGTGCCTATAATTTTTATCAAACTTCCACTTATTTAGATTACATTAAAATTATGTCGTGTTCTGACGTAAATCTGACTAATGGGTAAAGGCCTTGTGAGTAGCAACAAGTGATTAGATTTTTGGAGGTAGTCATATAACTTTAAAGGGAAGAGGCCTTATGGGGTAAATTGCCTAGCCTTTGTGGTGTCTCTGTATTCTATCATCACATACCTTTTATGTTTCATACAACCATTTCTAATGCTGTTGTTATGCGCATGAGCATTATTTCCATTAATTTTAAAGTTCCAGCAAATTAAAATGGTAAAAATGGAAAGAACACTATTGAGATAGCACATTTTCTGTCTGCCCTCAGATCTGAAAAACTACCGAGGCTAGAGGGCTGCAAATTGATAGGTTAGTCAGGTATCTACCCTTCAATCATCAAACATGCCCAATTGCAGCCTTCTAGCCTCAGTAGTTTTTATTTTATTTAAGGTTTAATATAAGCAAACAAAACAGGCCTATACTTTGTTGTTCAATATAGTTTGTTCATGTTTGGTATTTTTCAATTCTTGCAAATTCAGAGCATCTAAGTCTTGCCATCGCATGAGTCCCTATTATGTCTCACAACCCATTAATAGGTAACTCTTTAACTTTACTACTACAGGGATAGGTTTTACGTAATAATGTCCTGAGTAATTATTACTCGTGTAGCGTGACTGAATAATTATTTACTTGACCATTCCGCTGCCTACACCTTGCACAAACATACACACAACAGTATTACCGATTGGGTGACCGAGAAAGGGTTGATTGAGGAGTATTGCAATGGTATGGTGTATCTCTAAAAAGCACGCTATAACATTAAAAGTTCAGGTCAATGGGTTTCTTTGTCGCAGATAAGAGACAGTTGGACATAAGTTGCAAATGAGATATTTAAATCAGATGGCTTCCGGTGGAAGATAGATCCTCAGCCAAAATCACCAGCCCTCATGAGCTTTCCAACCCTATCTCTCCCCGTTAACCCCCCATGGTGGATGATGATAATAATAATCACAATGGGAATGGCGGCTGGCAGACACAAGCCAGTAGAAAAAAGAAAAGAGCCTTTCGTTTATCTGTTGGACCAAACCCCAACAAGTATGAATCACCTCTCCCGACAACCAGCCTAAAGCCTGAGAAGCAATGTCACGTTGTGATTCACGTTTTGCTCTCATTGGTGAAGCTAGATGGCATATTAGAAAGAACAAAGTTTTTAATGGGATCTGTCCTTTTTATCTTCAGTGATCTCCCATGCAACATTAAACATAAAGTGCCTGATAGGATTACCTACCTATTTTATCACCTTGATGTTCTTAAAGATGAGATATAGGCTAATGGGGATGAACCCCTCACAGAGTAACTCACTGACACTCCATACAGGGTATAGGTGGAGGTTCACCTTATATGTGCCAGCCAACCTCCCATAATGAGTGACTGTCCACACCAGCTGGCCAATACCCCGTCAACCCAAATGATCATACCACTCATTTCTCATTCTGTGAGTAGCCATGGATACATTAGATATAATATCATGGAATATTTTTGACCTTGAATGTAACATCCCTCACCTACACATGTTCTGCAAAGACTCCAAGTGCAAGAAACACTCATTTGGCCAAATGATCCTATCATCTGCAGTTCAGTGCATGAAGACTTCAGAACTATCTTGACCACATCGATGATAGTTACAGATCACATCAAAGCCAGTCGCCCAAAGGGTCTTCAACTGACTGTAAAGGACTCCAAGAACCTGAAAATTAGTATTTATATACCCTGAGAAAATAACAATATTTTTTATCCATGTTGCATGATCCTAGGTGATTTACACAGCATTATTCACAATTCTACTGCTGATCAGTTTTTTTATAATTGGGCACCTTAAATCTGTCAAATGCACACTCTCCCAATTAGCGATGTAATTCTCCCCCAATCTCCAGTCTCCCATACTTATATACAAAATAGAATGGACACAATTAAAACCTTATGGCTAGAAAACTGCATCACGTCTCCACACCTTTATGAATCGATGATGACCAACATCATTTGCTACGATCTTACAACAGGCTATGATCACACCCCCTTAAAGGTGGCATTCAATACCCCATCCCACACTGCTGTGAACCCCCTAACTGATCACATACATGCTGTGAACTGGGACTTTAATTAAAAACCAACAGAAAACCAGATCCTTTAGGGTGAACTCGGAAAATAGGTTTCGGTCAGTAGTTCAACCAGCAGACGCCCAACTTTGCAGTATCCAAAAATGTAAAAATGACTACCACAGGAGAGATCTTAAAGAATTCTATTAGAATGTAATAGCTGCTATGCTTTCCTACAGCAGGGATACCTTTACATTTCCTCAAGGCAACACTTGTAACATGACTGTCAGTTTATCTGTGAAGGAAAAATGGTGGCACGAGGGAAGGACACTTTGTATTACTAATGAGATAGGTGAGACTGTAGTTCAAACTTGCTCATAAGCACTGCAGACCGAATTAAAATTTACTATGAGCAGATGGAATGTCTAGAAAATTACACCAGCCTGCTCAGTTTTCATATAATATAATACCTAATTTTGAGCCATTTTTTTTTGCACTGAATCCAAAAAGCATGCTCATTTTACCCAATCACATCAAGTAAATGAAATATTAGCACACTAAAAATATCCTAAATTCCGATCTATTTGTAGGTGAATGAAACACAATATTGAAAATATTAGACTGGCCTATTCACAAAAGGCTTACAAAATGTTTTCAATAGATAGCAAAGAGAGTATAATGAACTAAGGACGCTACTCATGGATGAATGGTCTCTTTAGTGACTTTCGTTGGTGCTGAGTAGACTCCAGCAGTATTCGGCCAGAAACTTGCCATTCCATCGGCCTTAATAGCATTCCTCTTGGTGAAAGTGCTCACCCTGTTCTTCACTAAAGTCTCTATAATTCTCTAGAAAATAGTCCAGATGAGACTGGAGGAAGTGCATTTTCTCTAACATGCACACACAAACCAGCATGTATACCTGCCTTAAGATTCCCAATGCTTTTTTGTTAAAACTTCTGATGGAGGAAAGCAAATCCTCTACCTTCCTTGTCCAATGCCTTTACAAAGTTCTTCATGAGACCTAGTTTGATGTGAAGGGGTGGAAGCCATATCTTGCTCGGTTCAACCAGAGGGTGGGACGGAACGTTGTGTGACCCAGATTTTAATCCTTGTCTTGAAGGCCACTCTTGCCTGACATAATCCTGGTCATCAGCAAGGTTATCCCATAAGTACAGAAAGCAAAGATACTTTGTGTAACCACCTTGAAGTCCTAGGATAAGTGCAACATAATGCTGGTCATCAGCAAGTTTTTCCCATAAGCACAAAAAGCATGGATACTTTTTGCAACCACCTAGAAGTACTAGGATGAGTGCAACAACTTTAAGATCTCCACAGATATACCATTTATGTTCTTGGTGGTTCAGAGCAGACAACAGACGTTCCATGCTTTCGTGGGATTCTTTCATTTCAACTGAGTGCCCAACAGGGATCTATGAAAAGTTATTTCCATTCTTCAGAAGAACTGCCTTGAGACTTCTGTTAGATGACTCAATGAAGAGTCTCTATTCCATAGCATCATACTTCAAACCAAGTAATTCAATCAGGCCAGCAATATTGTTACAGTAGACCTGGAAGATGCTTCATGAAACGTGAAGAATTTTCTAAATTCTCACTTGTGGTCCCGATATCAATAGAATGGTGTTCCTGGTGCAAGTAGACATTTCTCTCGGAGATGAGAAACCAGTACCTGGGCAGACTCTTTGGAAAGGTTCGGGTCTCGTGTCAGGTTATTGAGTTTGGCTTGGGTCAAAGGCACCAGCTGGTCATCCTCTTCTGGCCTGTATGCACCACACTCAGCTGTATCAGTCATTAGTAGATTTGGAATCAGAACTAGATTCCATGGTGACATTTGCCTCAGGAACAAGAAGATCAGGGCCATGGGGGACTGGCTTTATGGCAGAAGAAACATCATGGTGCTGAACATGGTGCTTCTTTTGTGATTGATGTCTTTTAGATTTGTCATGCAAAAGTAGCAGTTGGTAACGTAATCTTTCCATTCCCTCCACACCATTGAGACACCAAAATGGCATGCTCTTCATTTTCATGTTCCTCCAATCCCATAAGTTTTCTACAAATGTTTTGTAGCAGATATGGGGAGTGAATGGCTTATCCTGTCTCCTAGTTTGACTCCAAAGTAAGCTTGATATGCCTTCACAAAATCCGTGATTTTCGCTTGATGGTCTTGAAGACTACATGTCCCCAGATGTGACAGAACCTATCACGATGGTTTTTACACTTTCGATCACTTTTTATGCATATCTAGACCTGAAAAGAGAAATAAAAATGATTATTAAAGGTTACCAATGACCCGGTTTTGCAAAAACAAAGCCCATAAACGCTAGGATAGTTCCATTATCTTGGAAAAATATGCTGGAATAGAAATAGACTATATCATAGAAACCACACCTGACCCAGGAAAAGGAATTGTATTTTTTTAATTCAGCATGCAGAAAGGCTCCTAAATCAGTAGGTAAACCCTTGACCTTTGTAAAACAAAAACAAAAAGTTTTTAAATAGGCCAGTGTTATAATCTGGCAATTGTTTGCCTCTTTGGAAAGACATTTAATCCCTAAATTCCAAAACTAAGAAGCTATCACAGAGAGCAGGGAAGCCATCAGTGACGAGGCTATCGGAAGTATTTAGGTTGATCACTTCAGCACTACCCTGAATTGTATAAACAATCGAGACTCCTTAAGGGAAGCAGATAACCTCTTTACTGATAACATTCAATTTCGTTTCAATGATTGTATTAAGTCAAATAACGTGAGATGTCATATACAACTTGCTTAATACTAAATTACCAGGTTACAATGGTCTTCCTGCAGATGCTTCTAAATTCTGCTACCCGATAATTTACATCTTGCTAATTCAATGCTTGCATAATTCGCTAGTTTCTTCCAGACTCCATACTCATAGTTCACTCAATACCGTTAATAAAAAAAACAAGCTAAAGGATGCAGCTGACCCTGGCAATTATCACCCAATTGCAATTAATATAATTGTGTCAAAGATACTTCTTCTAGTGAGACTTCTCCCCTTTCTACACATCACAGACAACCAGTTCAGATTTAAAGCAAACCACTCAACTGACACCTTTATCTACATCCTGAAAAAATTGCTGAACTATTGCCTATCATCAGCCTCTCCTCTATTCTTATGTTTTGTAGTTGTGATAAAAAAACCATTTGACAGAATAAACTACATGAAGCTCTTCCTGAAACTGCACAAAGTAGCACACCTCTATTTGATTATCATTTTCATTACTGGTTCTTCTCAAAGCAGTTCTGTGTCTCCAACAAAGTGGGATTCTCTCTACATAGGGCTACATGTTTAATACATACACACATGACCTGAATGCCTAACTGAATTAACTTCCAGTTGGATGCTCTATCAACGGAGCAATAAACAAACCCTGCTATGCCAATGATATGCAAGGTGTCCAGCAACTTATCAACACTTTCCGTACATATGCAGAGGAATTTGATATCCTATATAACGAAACCAAGCACTTGTGCATGTCGCTTCTCTGGAGATCATTTAAGAATATTGCAGAACCACATATTTTTCTCGGAAACCATTGTCTGCAATTCGTGCATGAATTTCCGTGTTTGGGTCATGTCATCACAGACGACCTAAAAGATACATCAGTTGCAAATTATGTACAACTGGCAACATGACTGCAATGAGGTTGGCCTTCTGTCACCGAGACGTGTAATTGCTTCGCTTTCACTCGTACTGCTACAACATATATATGAGTGTTCCCTTTGGACAAACTATACTCAAGGGGCCGTAGGGCGCATCAGCGCTGCACACAATGACATTCTGAGACGACTCACCATCACACCTGCCATCACTCTGATGTTCATGGAAAATCACGTGAATAATCTAAAAACCATTGTTAGGCAAACAATGTCCAGGCTGATGACCCGACTGAGAAACAGCAGTAATTCTCTATATGATGCAATTTAAGTAGCCAACGCAAGAAGATCTAATGTGGGACGATGGGATAACGAGGAGTCTGTTCCATAAATGAAGTTATCTTTCTTCACATGTGGGTGACCTGAGTTGTTGTGTATACTTATTCTCTAGTTCTGCAATTTTTTCAGTGTCATCTGCAGAATCTATTGTTGTTGTTGTTGTTGTCGTTGTTGTTGTGTTTACTAATACGATAACTTTTTTTATCATCATAAATATATTTGTTATCATTGAGATTTGAATTTTTCACTTCTTGTAGTAAAACCTCTGGACTCGACTTCAGCAACTACCCAGGGTTCATAGCTGGAAATTAATTGTATGCAATCTGTTTTTAAGTACTTATCTTTTTAATCTTTTTACTATTATTCTCAATATTAGTATTGTCACTACCATTGTTATAATTACTTATTTTTATACTACTTCAGCAGCTGTGTGAGTATTGCCAATTTATCATTTTATCTTTTTATCTCTTGTATGAAGATTGTCTGTATTGTAATCCCTCTACTTTTTATATTCAACGGATATGGCCCTAAGCTGAAATAAAGAATATTAATAATTATAATTTATATTTATTTATTTATTTATTCATTTCATTTTATTTGTTTGGCCTGTCAGAGTCATCCAATTCGACTGGGAGCTTTTTATACCATGGGGTTCTGGGTTGAATCCACCCTTCTTAAGAGTCCATAATTTTTCTCATTATGTCCACTGTTTCTAGTTGCACACTCTCCTTCATGAGTCCTGGAGCTATTTCGGCATCTAGTTTTTCCAGGTTCCTAGTTTTTCCAGGTTCTTTTTCAGGGATCTCGGAATCCTACCTTGTGTTCCTATGATTATGAGTACAATTTTCACTGGCATATCCCTTATCCTTCTTATTTATATTTTCAGGTCTTGATAATTCATCAATTTTGGCTTTCTTTGTCATCTACTCTGGTGTCCCATGGTATTGCGACATCAATCAATAATACTTTCTGCTTGATTTTGTTAAGTCAAAGTCGTGTCTCGTCAATTGGCACGTAACCCTATCTGCTCTGATGCCATAGTCCCAGAGGATCTTTGCCAGATCGTTGAAGTTTGTACCACTTACTACTGCAAGCTAGCTGGTGTTTCTTGCACAGGCTACAGTGGAGGGCTTATGCTACTGAATCATGCCTCTTTGTACATGTTCTGTACAAGTGCCGGACATTCACTTGCTATGTATTCTATGGTCTCGTTTCTCATATTGCACTTCCTGTATATGTGTGGGATCTATTGTTCT
>NC_061087.1:66523730-66528730 GCF_015104395.2 Macrobrachium nipponense | reverse complement strand
AAGATAATTCCATATTTTGTTTTGCTTGAAAATAACTGGTAGTTATGTTCATGTTGATAAGATGTTCTTCGTGGTTAATCTACATCATAGTTCCAAAACATCTCATGTTAGATACTAATTATTAAATAATTATTACACTGGCCTGTTTCAAAACTTCCTTACAAATGTCAAGGGTTTACTAACTGATTTAGGACCCTTTCTGCATGCTGAGTTCCAAAACACAGTTCATTTTCCTGGATCAGGTTTGGTTTCTAAGATATCGTCTATTTCTATTCCTGCATATTTTTCCAAAATATTGCAATTATCCAATCGTTTGTGGGCTTTGTTATTACAAAAACGGGTCATGAGTAATCTTTAATAATTATTTTTATTTCTCTGCTCAGTCTAGATATGTATAAAAATGGACTGGAAGTATAAAACCATCTTAACATCACGGATTTCGTGAAGAAGGCATATCAAGCTTATTTTGAGGTCAAACTAGGGGACCAGGATAAGCCATTTGCTCCCCATATCTGTTGCAAAACATGTCAAAAGAACTTACGAGATTGAAGGAACAAGAAAAGGAAGAGTATGCCATTTTGTGTCCCAATGGTGTGGAGGGAAGTGAAAGATCACGTTACCGACTGCTACTTTTGCATGAAAAATCTAAAATGTATCAATTTCAAGAACAAGCACCATGTTCAATACCCTGAAGTTCCTTCTTCCTGTTCCTGAGGCAAATGTCACCATGGAATCTAGTTCTGATTCTGAATCTACTGACAGGACTGATACAGCTGACAAGGGACCTGAACCTTACCAAGGAGTCTGCCCAGGTTCTTGTCTTTGAGTGAAACGTCTCCTGGCGCCAGGAACAACATTATATTGATATCAGGACCACAAGAGAGAATTTAGAAAATTCTTCACATTTGATGAAGCACCTCCACTGGTCTATGACAACAACAGTATTGCTGACCTGACTGAATTACTTGCTCTGAAGTATGATGCTATGGAATGGAGACTTTTCATTGACTTCTAACAGAAGTCTCAAGGCAGTTCTGTATAACGGATATAAGTTTTCATCGATCCCTGTTGGGAACTCAGTTGAAATGAAAGAATCCCACAAAAACACGTACAGTCTGTTGTCTGCTCTTAACTACCAGGAACATAAATGGTTGATCTGAGGAGATCTTAAAGTTGTTGGATTCATCCTAGGATTTCAAGGTAGTTACACAAAGTATCCCTGCTTTCTGTGCTTATGGGATAGCCATGCTGATGACCAGCATTATGTCAGACAAGAGTGGCCATCAAGACAAGGATTACAACCTGGGTCCAACGTTCTGTCCCACCCTCTGGTTAAACCGAACAATATATTGCTTCCAACCCTCCACATCAAACTCGATCTCATGAAGAACTTTGTAAAGGCATTGGATAGGGAAGGTAGATGATTTGCTTTCCTTCATCAGAAGTTTCAACAAAAAAGTATGGAGAAAATTAAGGCAGGTATATATGATAATCCTCAAAGAAGGGAACTCATCAAGAACGCTAGTTTTGATGTTGCACAGAATCTTTTTGAACTCTCGGCCTGGTAGTCCTTAAGTCAGTCATTGCAAACTACCTTGGCAACCACAGAAGTTCCCAGCATCAGAAGGTGGTTGATGAGTTAATGGAGAATTTTCCAGAGAATTATGGAGACTTAAGTGAAGAACAGGGTGAGCTCTTTCACAGAGATATCAGAACTTACTCTCCCTTGGGGTAGTTGAGTTGAGGTTTATATGGATATTTTTCTTCTTTTCTTGACAGTTTTATTGCTTCTACAGCAGGTTTAGGTACATACAGATTATTCTCGACCTTCTTTCACATTGTTACAACTTAATATTTATGTTGTGATTGACCCATATTATCGTTTACTATAGTTTTATTTGAAAAAATAACCATAAAGGATATATTACCATACTACAGGAATATATTCATCCGTGAATAGTTTCCTTAGTTTATTATACTCTTCTTGCTATCTATTAAAAATATTTTGTAAGCCTTCTGTGAATAGATCAGTCTAATATTTTCAATATCCTGTTTTATTCACCGACAAATAGATTGGAATTTAGGATATTTTTAATGTGCTAATATTTCATTAATTTGATCTGATTGGGTTCAGTGCAAAAAAAACTGGCCTAAAATTACGTATTATATGTTAGACATTGAATACAGCAAACTCAAAGAATTATCTCGTAATGATAATTATTATGCATTTGAAGGTATAAGGAATATATATTCCACACTACGAACTGCAATATCTGAAATAAATGAATAAAAGAGAAAGCGAATTGAATTAATGTATATCATCGATATATATTGGTGAAAACACATGAAGTACAGATAAAATAGTGTGACTGAATTTGACTTGTAAACTGATATGAACAGGTTGATGCCCTTTCTTCTACTGCATGCTATCAGGAACTGGGATATAAATCTGCAAGATTCACCATAACTACAGAAATATTTTTTGGGGAAGTTCCATAAAATTCAAATCAAATGTGAAAAATATATATCAGATGGCGGGAGAACAGTATTTTCATGGTTCAGGAGTTTTCTAAACATAACGATAGACTTAAAAACAAATACGAATTTATTCTCAAATAATAATAATAATAATAATAATAATAATAATAATAATAATAATAATAATAATAATAATAATAATAATAATAATAATAATAATAATAATAATAATAATAATAATAAGTACAAGAGAGGGGACTAAACAACACAATAGAAGATGTAAAACAGAGGCTTAAGGCCAAAGCACACAAGATCCAACGGTACATGAACAGGAATAAGGGATAAACAGAACAAACTATTCGGAACCAACAGAAAAGACTATACAGCCAACTAAGAGGGGAAGACAACCACCAGAAATTCCTGAAGCCGAACCAAGTAAGAGACTCTGGGAAAACATATGGAGCAATCCGGTATCACACAACAAACATGCAACATGGCTCCAGGAAGTTAAGGAAGAAGAAACAGGGAGAATAAAACAAAGATTCACAGACATCACGACAGACACAGTCAGACACCAACTAAAGAAAATGCCAAACTGGAAAGCCCCAGGTCCCGATGAAGTCCATGGATACTGGCTCAAAAACTTCAAGGCCCTACACCCACGAATAGCAGAACAACTCCAGCATTGTATCTCAAATCACCAAGCACCCAAATGGATGACCACAGGAAGAACATCCTTGGTACAGAAAGACAAGAGTAAGGGGAATATAGCCAGTAACTACAGGCCTATGACCTGCCTACCAATAATGTGGAAGTTACTAACAGGTATCATCAGTGAAAGGCTATACAACTACCTAGAGGAGACAAACACCATCCCCCACCAACAGAAAGGCTGCAGAAGGAAGTGTAGGGGCACAAAAGACCAGCTCCTGATAGACAAAATGGTAATGAAGAACAGTAGGGTGGAGAAGGAAAACCAACCTAAGCATGGCATGGATAGACTATAAGAAAGCCTTCGACATGATACCACACACATGGCTAATAGAATGCCTGAAAAATATATGGGGCAGAGGAAAATACCATCAGCTTCCTCAAAAATACAATGCGTAACTGGAATACAATACTTACAAGTTCTGGAATAAGACTAGCAGAGGTTAATATCAGGAGAGGGATCTTCCAGGGCGACTCACTGTCCCCACTACTCTTCGTAGTAGCCATGATTCCCATGACAAAAGTACTACAGAAGATGGATGCCGGGTACCAACTCAAGAAAAGAGGCAACAAAATCAACCATCTGATGTTCATGGACGACATCAAGCTGTATGGTAAGAGCATCAAGGAAATAGATACCCTAATCCAGACTGTAAGGATTGTATCTGGGGACATCAGGATGGAGTTTGGAATAGAAAAATGCGCCTTAGTCAACATACAAAAGGCAAAGTAACGACAACTGAAGGAATAAAGCTACCAGAATGGGAGCAACATCAAACACATAGATGAGACAGGATACAAATACCTGGGAATAATGGAAGGAGGAGATATAAAACACCAAAGAGATGAAGGACACGATACAGGAAAGAATATATGCAGAGACTCAAGGCGATACTCAAGTCAAAACTCAACGACGGAAATATGATAAAAGCCATACACACATGGGCAGTGCCAGTAATCAGATACAGGCAGGAATAGTGGAATGGACGAAGGCAGAACTCCGCAGCATAGATCAGAAAACCAGGAAACAAATGACAATACACAAAGCACTACACCCAAGAGCAAATACGGACAGACTATACATAACACGAAAGGAAGGAGGGAGAGGACTACTAAGTATAGAGGACTGTGTCAACATCGAAAACAGAGCACTGGGGCAATATCTGAAAACCAGTGAAGACGAGTGGCTAAAGAGTGCATGGGAAGAAGGACTAATAAAAGTAGACGAAGACCCAGAAATATACAGAAACAGGAGAAAGACAGAAAGAACAGAGGACTGGCACAACAAACCAATGCACGGACAATACATGAGACAGACTAAAGAACTAGCCAGCGATGACAATTGGCAATGGCTACAGAGGGGAGAGCTAAAGAAGGAAACTGAAGGAATGATAACAGCGGCACAAGATCAGGCCCTAAGAACCAGATATGTTCAAAGTATGATAGATGGAAATAACATCTCTCCCATATGTAGGAAGTGCAATACGAAAAATGAAACCATAAACCACATAGCAAGTGAATGCCCGGCACTTGCACAGAACCAGTACAAAAAGAGGCATGATTCAGTGGCAAAAGCCCTCCACTGGAGCCTGTGCAAGAAACATCAGCTACCTTGCAGTAATAAGTGGTACGAGCACCAACCTGAAGGAGTGATAGAAAACGATCAGGCAAAGATCCTCTGGGACTATGGTATCAGAACGGATAGGGTGATACGTGCAAACAGACCAGACGTGACGTTGATTGACAAAGTCAAGAAGAAAGTATCACTCATTGATGTCGCAATACCATGGGACACCAGAGTGAAGAGAAGA
>NC_061087.1:66516230-66518730 GCF_015104395.2 Macrobrachium nipponense | reverse complement strand
ATAGAACAAGGTGTAGATTTTTATCTATACAGTAAGAATATGGTGATGGAAATCACCATGGAAGCTATCTTTCTCACGGAAGAGAATGTCCTATCAGTTAAAGAGGAATTTATGTTGTTTCAAGAGTATTTTAAAGCAATTGGGAAGAATCATTTTACACTCAATCATGTAGGGCCTATATCACCAGTTTATGACATGGCTAAACTTTTGTATAAGGATGTTAATAATAAGTTACTAGAGATCAATATTAAAGTTAATGAGCTACGGAAATGGTCTATTCCTACGATGTAGATGAACATAGGAATTCAATGTTGTCCGCTACACTTGGTGGTTTAGTTATTTTCGGTTCATTAATAGGTATTGGTCTAGGTATAGCAAACCTGGTTGAACTACCAGAGCGGGAACAATATTTAGTTTCACAGTTTATGTAAACAAAAAGTTGAGCTATATATATATATATATATATATATATATATATATATATATATAGTTATATATATATATATATTATATATATATATTAGTGATTGATGATATACAAAATATGTCCAACATATTGACAGGATACATGTACAGTATTCAGAATAAAATCATTAACAGTGGTTGACTTTTCATTTTTTTAACATCTTTCAATATTATACCGTTTATTTCATTAAAAAATTTTTATTATTTATACTAGTATAGGCTCATATTATTGTAATCAGAAATACTACTTCTCAACACACCTTTCATTCTATTCTCTTTCTTGACCTACTGATTCAAAGAATAACTAATCCCCGTGTGGCCATCATGTGTTTACGCGAACCTTAATATAAGTCGACTATTGTACCACTCCTCTGGGCAGTAAAGTCAGACAGTTCATCATTTCGTCCATTCTTTAAATCACTATGCCTTTCCTTATGTTATGTAACCCTCGTATATATATATATATATATATATATATATATATATATATATATATATATATATATATATATATATATATATATATATATATATATATATATATATATATATATATATATATATATATATTATATATATATATATATATATATATATATATATATATATATATATATATATATATATATAGATATATCTACATACACCAAGTTTATCTACAGTTTTTGAGGTTATAAATTTGGATCCAATATCCCCAGTTATGTAACAGCTCATTTAATATCTACTTTAATCAATTATGTTCACATATTTTACAATGAATCAGTATCAGTATCTTAAAATGTTTTAGTAATATCGTGTACATTTTTGTTTCTACATATAATCACATTGCTGTATATAATTACTGACATATTCCGTGACTGTTTCTTTAATTGGTTTCATATTGCAGTTGCATGTCCGCTATTTTTTTTATTGTTATTTCCTGTTTGCGAGAGCAAACGAGGGCGTGGTAGAGCAGATATGTAATGATACATTACACATTATTAATAAGAATGTGGAAGGAAAAAGCAGTAGAGTGAAAAGGTTGGCACAGTGTATTGTTGAGAGTAATGCGCTGAGGTTGGCACGAGGTCAGCACGCGCGATAGACTAAACAACCAAGCGAGGTCAATCATGTGATAAATGTAGTTGGTGAACGCGTAATATCATATTCATGTTTCATCGTTATATGAATGAAAATAAAGTTTCTATCAAGTCCAATGTGACTCTTCAGTAATTATCAATACATGTATTAATATAATCTCTATCTGATAGGTCTTGAATCAAATATGTGAATTCGTTTGTTTGTGCGTTTATGTGCCGGAGTGAAAGGAGAGTTTTTTGTGCAGAGTCAGATTCATAGCCGTCCTTTCCATTTGTCCTTGTACCTTGATTTTTACACAGGATCTGCTACCTATTAGTATTCCGTTTCAATCTTCTGATTGTTGTTAATGTAAATATATGTAATTTCAAATTTATCCTAAATTATATAACTACAACAATTCCTTGATAAGTAGAGCCTTCAGCACAAAAAAGAACTTTTGTTTTTACATTGTACCTGCCCAAAGCAGCCAGACCCCTGGATTTCATCTGCTCAGTAATTAAATTGTTTTTCCAAGCCTAAAATGCCAAGAAACTAGCATTTTTTGAGGTTAGAATGTAAGAATATATGTATATATATATATATATATATATATATTATATATATATATATATATATATATATATATATATATATATATATATATATATATATATACATAAAACTGCCATTACCTCCTTAGAAATGTAGTCTAACACTCTTAAAAATGGTCTTGCCTGGAGAGACGAGAGTTACTACAAACAATAATCTATGGCAGAAGGCCGATCTTACTGAAAAATTAGTAATTTACATAAACTCTGACTTTTAATTGAACTTTATTTACATTAAGTTACAGGTAGGTGCAGGAATTAATGAGGCGATTGATTATTGGTCCACCGGAAATACGTGGCTGGGAAATGAATCAGACACGTAGATCAGAATTTGTGCAAAACGGGTTATTTCAATGCAATCCTTATTC
>NC_061087.1:66498730-66506230 GCF_015104395.2 Macrobrachium nipponense | reverse complement strand
AATACATAACTTAATCAATAAAATTATGTGACTAACGGACATAGGCAATTCATGCAATACAAGTTCATTACTTAAATATTCTAGCACAGAGTCAATAGGGGCTTTTGTAAACAAGAACATACATCAAAACTGACAAAGATATCACTAGGGTTTAGTACAATGTCATTTAATTTTTCAACAAGATCAAGAGAATTCCGGATGTGTGAATTAGTAGTGGGGATAACAATTTAGTAAGATATTTAGAGAGTTTATAAGCAATTGATCCTACAGTACTAATAATTGGGCGCATAGGTTTCTTTCCCTTATGAGTTTTGACTAGGCCATATAAATAAGGTAATGAGGGACACTTTACAGTTAACTTACACAAAAGTTCTTTTTTATCTTTAAGAATTTGTTTGATATTGATATTAAAGTTTTTAATTACTTGGTCCAATGGAATTTTTGTGAGCGTTTTGTAAGTTATTTCATCTTCTAGTAATATATGCATGAGTGATATGTTGTCAGTTTTGTCCAGAACTACCAAACTATTAAAGATATGCTAATTAAGAATAGCCCCGTAACCAGTGAAAACATAATTTACAAAATTGCTTGTAAGGATTTCCCATCTTTTTACGTTAGTCAGTTAAGTAAAAATTTATGTGTACGTATTAAACAGCTTATGTATTCAGTTAGAACAGCCCAGACTTCAAATGCACTGTTTATCCATCTGAGTGAAAAATCTCATTTTATTAATTGGGACGATACCTCTATAATTGCTAGATCTAATGATTATGTTTCAAGAAATTCACTAATAAAAACAACCTAAATCTTAGTCTGGGATTGTACAATATATATATATATATATATATATATATATATATATATATATATATATATAGGACCCTATATATATATATATATATTTCTAAAATGTTTATGAAGGGCCTTAAAATAATGAAATACTAATAAATTAGTCGCACATGTTAATAGTTACTATTTCTCTCTCTCTCTCTCTCTCTCTCCTCTCTCTCTCTCTCTCTCTCTCTCTTCTCTCTCTCCTCTCTCTCTTGCGCGATATATTATATTCTTTTTTTTCGTTTTTTTTTCATTAATTTTTGGGTCGTGGGAACATTTTTGTAAATGTCATGGTAATAAAGTTGTATATGCTCCTCCGTTTTTTTGTTTTTTTTTTCAAATGTATTGTTTTATGGATGAATCATCTGTTGACCACATGCGTATCATCCAAGGTGTGGCTACTTAAAATTCGCATTATTCCTGACTCTCAGGCGTTTCCTCGTTTCTTTTGAGAGTGAAATCGACCTTATTGCTAATCTTTGTAGTGTCAGTTTGGATATTAAGCCTACTTTGACTATGTTTTTCTCTGTACCATCAGTTATGCCTGAGTAAAGGGTCGCACTAGACCGAAAGTGCTTGGCTATCTCGCTTTTCATTTTTTTTTTCCTTCGTGGCGAAAACCTTTATTTATACGTAGCATCACGTTTTATATACTTTGTGATTCATTTATTCATATGTTTGTATATATATATATTATATATAGAATATATCTATATATACTATATATATATTATATATTATATATATATATATATTTCTATATATATATAGATATATACTATATATATATATATAAATATATATATATTATATTATATATATATTATATTATAATATTATACATATATATATGATATATATATATATCTATCTATATACATTCACTCACACACACACACACACACCACACACACACACACACACACACACACACATATATATATATATATATATATATATATATATATATATATAATTATACTATATATATTATATTATATTGCTAATCTTGTAATGTCAGTTTGGATATTAAGGCCCTACTTTGACTATGTTTTTTCTCTGTACCATCGTTATGCCTGAGTAAAAGGGTCGCACTAGACCGAAAATGCTTGGCCTATCTCGCTTTTCATTTTTTTTTGTTTTCCTTCGTGGCGAAAACCTTTATTTATACGTAGCATCACGTTTTATATACTTTGTGATTAATTATCATATGATGTATATATATAATATATAATATATATATTTGAAAAAATATATATATATATATATATATATATATCACTTATATATATACATATATATATATATAATTAATTATTAATTATTAATTATAATATTATTATATATATCTATAAGATATATATATATATATAATACTCACTAACACACACACACACACACACACCACACATACACACACACACACACACACACATATATATATTTGTGTTTGTGTGTGTCTGTGTGTGCGTGTATGTCATCATTACATCCACCCATCCAGAGACAATGTAGTGGGTAATAGGATCGCAATGATATTCAAGAAAATAGTTACTAAATAGATATCAGCTGTTCTTTAATCTTTACCTTCTATATGCGGTCGATGCTATCGCCCTTTTACAGTGCATGGAATGCTTCTTTTTCTGACTCCTTTTCCTCTAAATATTTCTGAAGCCTCTCCCTGCTGCACTTATTTTGTGGATATGGAATAAATTCCAGGATTTTGCCTCTTTATACGTTGGATTTGTTCTAATTTCCTGCAAGAGAAGGGCCAATATCAGTTTTCATCAGTTTCTGGCTGCCACCTTTTTCTTTCATCCTTCATTTTCTTTCCCCTATCACTCCTTTGTTACCAGAATATCTCTGGTAAGTTTTCTCCGCCGGCTTCGACATAAACAGCATCGAGATAAAATTTCGTTTACTAGTTTCTTTTAATATCGTAAGAATTCGTCATTATGCTTACTTTATCCAAAAACATTTAGTCTTAGTAAAACTGACGTTGTTATATTTATTGAAGAACAATAAAAAAGTTCCTGTGACGTAAAATCAGATGTATAAAAATTACCTAAAAAGCCTTAAAGGTATAAGTTACTAAGTTTGCAATAATCATAATTTCCACTGTAGTTGCAGTTGACTTGATATTGTAAAAATAACTTTTTTGCATAAATATTGTTAAATATATCAAAATATTTCTTTTGAAAAATGCCTTAATAGGTACATATTTTTGTACTTAAATTTCTCCCTCATAATTTTGCATTTCTTAGTCCTTTATTATGGAACGTGAAGCTGTTCCAACAAAAAAAAAAAAAGCCTTTATCTAACTTTGAAAATTAAATTAAGGCAAAAAATATCTCTCTTATTACTATGTAAATAAAGGTAACACGCGGATTTGGTTCAAATATTGTTTTAATTCCTGATGCTTGATCGAATACGAAAAAGAAAATTGAATTTCAATCATTTGCGTTTGAAGTTTAAAAAATCCCACAGCAGACAGATAAAGGAAGTTTGTGAAATTATTGATCATCGTTACATTCAAGTTCCATCTTTAGGTATTACCGTACTTTTTAATGAAGAATACACACATTTATGTAAAAAGTGCGTAGAACTTGGTAGCATGAATAGAATTATTATTCGATGATTCTTGATGAATAACTTAAGCATTCGTATTTGTATCCTCTATGGAAGAGGTGGCTATGTACGTCAGCAATCGAAAGGAAAAGAGATCATGAAACCAGGATTATCGAACAAGGTTTCATTGACACCCGGTTTTAATAATCTATTCAGGTAAAGTTCAATGAATTGTTTCACGTGAAATCTCGAAGTTAATAAGCGTCAAGCATTTAAATTAGCACATTAGTCAACATCAAAGTCACCAGATTTGAATATTAATTTGGAAACCCAACGACCGTGATGAACAATTTTGTGTTATTGATCAGGTTTTGCTATAACCAATACTGTCTCGAGGCTGCGCCTAGATCCATGAATATTTCTTAGGACTTTTGGTTTATTGATAAATGAATCAACTAATGAAAACGTTAACATGGATGTCTAGAGATATGAATTGAGCAAGAGGTTGCCTGAGCACGTTTTGTACACACAGGTTCTACTCGAATAATTTTTCCTTTGCACAGAGGTCTTTGTTGTGAGGATAAAGGATGAATTATAAAACTGGAAAAGTTATTATTAGCTATTTTGTGTTATTCTGATTCTAAAAGTGTAGATTACCACTTTATCATCCTTAGCATTGCAATATCGGCAATTTTTATACACCTCGCCAGTCAACGGGTTTCACCAGATAGAATTTCATGTGATTATTATCTGACAGGCGCATGAAATTACTCTAACTGCACTATCAATATCTAAGTAATATGTGCAGCTGATAATAACAGGAAAATAACAGGAAGCAAATAGAAAGAACCGCCAACCTGCCTACAGGATTTGGCAGATTAAATGTATCTTACATTTAAGCAGTATTGTTGTTGGAACATAAATCAGTTTGAATATATGAATCTTACGGTGGTTCATCAGGAAAGGGAAGTTGCGCATTTTCCCTCACAATATAACTCTACCATAGTACATTAACTATGAAGAAGAAATATAATATAAATGAGAAGATACTAATGAAGAGGCAATTATTGATAAAGTATGGCTTCGCGTTATGTAAATATATCGTCTTACTAAACCTTAGCAAAATGAGTAAAACGTATTAAAACAGCAAATATAAAAGGAATGTAAGGGTAACTTAAGATTAAAACATTTACTGAATATAAAAAGAACAGATATGCAAGTGAAAATATTAATTCAGAACTAATTCTACCAAATACAAATTAAATATGGCTGTTCATATATTGAATATCTTCAGATAAATGCAACGGACAAATACTAATTGTTCGTCGGATCAGGTTTTATTCAAGTCCAGTTTCATGACGCAGGGTGCTCAAGTCTGTGGAAACATTAAGACAGCACTCATTGAAATCCTGATTAGGGAAAGAAAGAAAGAGCATTTCGGATTCTAGCAGGTCCTTAGAAATGCGGCAGACTATTTCAGCATTGATTATGTAACCCATGGTAATGCTGCTACCCGTCCACAACACGGCCATAATGTGAGGGGAATGCCTGGTTGAAAAGAGACCCAGTTCTCTACTACTAAATTAAGACATTCATTTACACACTTGAGCGCGGATACACACAAATTTTATATATGGATATATATATATATATATATATATATATATATATATATATATATATATATATATATATATATATATATATATAAAGTTGTAAATGTAATTTTGTAAAGAAAAGCGCAAAGAAATATTAGAAAAACCAAGTACAAATAAAAAAAAAGTTACTGAATCTTTGCTCTAGGTAAATAACGTTAATATTTTCTACCATATATGCTAAGAGTTTATTACTAATTTTATTTCTTATCTGTTTTGATATCATGTGAGCTTTAATTATAATTTTACAAAATAAAATAAAATCAGTTTTTCGAAAATAACATATATAAGTTTGTAAAATTTACGATTTACTTGTAAAAGAGGCCGCCAAGGGGTTATGAATGTCATCTTTAAAATCTCGTGGAATGTTGGGAAAATTTTTTAGAACTTTTCTTTCACCATGAGCATTTGCATATCTTCATCTTTCCATTGATGTGTTTTTTTTTTTCTCATAAATTGGCTGACAACAGGTTTACCCTGCCTGAGGAGCTTGTAAGAAGCATTGTCATCGATTTATGTCAGGTCACACTTGAAGAATTTCCTTTTTTTAAAGATGTCATTTGTTTACTTAAATCCATTTTTTCTATCGTATATATCTTATTGGTACCTAAATTTAACTGTGAAACATTTTTGTGAAGGAAATGAAAATAACCTAATAACGTAATTCATGTTTGCATTCATATGCCAACACTGCTTGAGTGATCCGTAGTAGTAGAGTAGTATACACCAGACGTATGGGCCATTATCTTCCTGCATTCACTGCCAGATAACTCTTTCATTTTCAATTTTTTCAACTCGCTAGTATACAAGTTTCGGGATGCTCGTTTTGCTTGATATTGAATTACACATACTTTAAGAGACAATTTACCTGTAACTGTTAATTTGGGAGACTAAAATTCTGCACCCATTACGAGAACAGTAGGATAATTTTTTATGTACATTTAGTGTTTGTGAGTATATGTCACTAACCTACAAACAATTACTTTGGAATTTGCATTGTTAATTGATCTTATCAACAAACCCTTTGGTAGATTTTATGACACATTGTGCGAGTGCATATTGCAGCATCAATAACTATTTGTCAGCTGAATCTTGCCACGAATTTTTCACATCTGAACTTATGTAAAGTTCTGTTTTAGGAATTCCTGTGTGTCTGTTGGCTGTTCGAACATTGCGATGTTGTCTTACCGATAATCACCCACACGAACGCCCTCCTGCATTGACTAGGTCCTTAATGCTTGCAAGAACTACTGCCCTCACTTGTGTCCTGTCGGGCTTACCTCCATACTTGGAAGTTACTTCCCTGGGAACCCAATCACACACCTTTTCATGCAAAACCTAGTTCTTAGGGACATGGTGTATATCATGAGTTTAGTAGAGAATAATGATGGCTGTTGAGTGCTTTAAGCTTTGTTGAACCATGACCTATGTCTGCAAGGGACTATTGCCGTATTGTGATACATCTTTGATCTGCTAGATCTTTGGCCCGAGTATTCCGGTACTGTTTTAGTGTTACAGTGTTTGCTAAATACACACTTATGTATTGCAAGAATATCTGCATACTTTGTCACTGCCACTGTCGCTCCCCATGAGCACCTTGTTTGTCTGTGTACCTGGTCAGTGCCACCTCAGCTCACCTGAGCACCTTATCTGCCTATGCATCTGGTCAGTGGCACTGCTGCTCATATGTGCAACCCACCTCGTTCCCAAGGAGTAGAAGTAGGCTGTTGACTGACTTCATCTATTTTGTTTATTTGCGTGCCCAAGAAAGCCTCGTTCAAGAACAACTTTGTCTATTTGATGGTTGCAGCTGGATGCAACAAAGCTCATCTATTGAGTGCCACCATTGTTGACACTCCCTCCATAGCAGCATCTCTTGCTGAGGGTCTGTGTTATCACAGTCAGCACTGACTTATATCCCTGCAACTCCCTTGTGTCTATCGAGTGTCAGCGAAGATAGCTATATCTCTTGTGAGTGCCGCTGTGTTGTCAAAGTCTACACAGACTTATATCCACGCACCTGTCTGGTGCCTAACGAGTGCCACCATGGCTGACTCTCCTTTCATAGCTGTGCTTGTGTAAGTGCTGTTGTTTTGTCTGAGTCTAAAAAGACTTTTCTCCACTTACCTAACTACACTCCTGCCATAGCTACGCTTTTGTAAGTACTAATGTGTTATCTAAATCTAAATAGATTTATCTCCCTGCACATGCCTGGTGCCTAACGAGTGCCACCTTTGCTGACACTATCACCACAGTCACATCCCTTTTGTGTGCTGCTTTATTGTCTACAACGATTTATCTCTACACACCCACTTGGTGCGTGTCAAGTGCCACCTTCGTTGACACTCCCCCATTTAAACGAGCACAGCACTTTTATGCTTTTATGAGTACAGTTCTGCTGTCACACAACCTTGTTTGACATTAAGTGTCATTCATTAAATGTGCA
>NC_061087.1:66488730-66493730 GCF_015104395.2 Macrobrachium nipponense | reverse complement strand
TGTGGATGCTGACTGGAATATTCAAATTATGATTCATTAGTCCGCTTTCTCCAATAAGATTATTAATTATTAAAACAAATTACCTGAACTATGTTTGATATATAGTATGTATATATAGTATATATTATAGATATAAAATATAGATATAGTATCTTATATATCATATATTTATTATATGTGTTATGGTTCCCCGTTGTATATTTCTTTCAAAATTATTTGTTTAATTTTCTCCCCTTTTTAGTCACAAGAAGAAGGTGACTAATGGTGTATCCTAAAATATGTATGATTTTCAGTCACTAGAGGGAGTAACGAATTTTGTAATTTAAGTATTTGGTTTGTTTGTTTTCATGTCCAATGGATGACCGAATATGTTTACGTGACAATAAAAGTTTTCTTTATCCAGTGAAATGCTTCACCTGATTGTGATTTTAACGGTTTTTATTGGATTAGTGCTTTTCAGATATAAAAGTGGTTTTGCATACGGTTAAGAAGTTATTTGTTCACTTGTGTTTCGATTTACACAGTGGAACTTAGTTATTTTTCTCATTTATTTGCTTTATAAAGATTATATACATGACGTAGTTTTAAATATTTTCTATTTAATTAAAAGTGGTTATTTAAAAAAGTGATAATAAAAATATATTTCCCATTTAAAGTATAAATAAACTTTAAAATTGAAAACCTGGTCAAATAGCACTAACTTAAATATCCACTAAGAACATTGTTTTTTATGATCTATAAAGTGCTACTTAAAATCTAAAAATATTCAAAATGAATCATAACAAAATGGGGGCTAACCCTGTCCCAAGGAGATTTCTACACGTGTGTGTGGACAGCAATTTTCAATAATTGCGGCCTTATCCGAATATAGCCGTTTTTTATTTTTTAAAATGTATTGTCTTTCGAAGCGAAGTTGTGAAACGTAATGTCTTTATGTTAGTTGGACTATTAACGGCTGTCTGTATATGATGTTTTGGCGGCGACAAATACTTTTAGGGTAAGTGAAGGGTAAAGTTGATATTTAAATTTTGTTTTGAATAGTTTAAAGTGGATTGTAAATATGGACCCCTTTGATTTGAAATGAATTGTTAGTCAACCCTCCTGTTTGGTTATTTGCGTTTCGCATATGATACGTAAATGAGGACCTGGTTATCTATTTGCACGTTAAATATGGAATTTGCCTCGGGAGATGTCAGAAAAACCGTGGCGTAAATCACAAGTCAAGCATTTTGTAATAAATAAAATTGGTGATAGTGATATATTTAACAAGGAAAGAAGCATTTGATATTTGTTTGATGAATGAGTTCGGTGTTAGAAGTAAAGAGGTTAGAGTTGCAGTTATGCGATGAGCAGAAAAGAGTTGAAAGAATAGGAAAGAAAGTTGAGAACGTGAGGAACGAGACCGAAAAGAGATTTGTCAGAACAGTGAGGAAATGAAACGAGACCGAAAAGAGAGTCAGAACGTGAAGAACGAGACCGAAAAGAGCGGTTAGAACGGGAAAGAGCGGTGAATATAAGTTAAAGTTAGAACACTTAAAATTAAACGCGAAACTGGATGTAGCTCCGTTAGAAGATAGTAATACTAATGTAATAAGTATTCAAAAGATGATTCCTTCCTTCGACGAAAAAACTCGCCCGATGATTTTTGCTTTATTTGAGAAGTTGGCAGATAGTTTAGAGCTATCTAAGGAAATATGGCCAATTCTTATTCAACCTGCTTTAAAGGGTAAAGGTCGGTCGCCTTTTCTGGCTTTAACGTTAGAAGAAGTAAAAGATCATGATTTTATTAAGGAATCTATCTTGCGTGGTGTACGAACTCACACCGGAATATTACCGCTTAAAGTTTCGCAAATATCGTAAATTTGACAACCAGTCGATGTTGAATATTCCCATATGTTGTGGTTTAGCATGATAAAATGGTTAAAAGTCTGCTGGTGTTTCGAGCATGGATGAAATAGAGAAACTAATATTAGTAGCAACAATTTATAAGAGGTATACCAATTGATACGCAGAGGTATTTATTTGAGAAAGAAGTAACTACTCTTCAAGAGCAACTGACTTGCTGAAAATTTTAGGTTATTAAGACCTCGCAAACCAGGTAACCAATCCAGGAAGACACCAGGTAAGTCACCTCAAAACTCCCCACCAACAAGTCCTTATAAATTATCTGTTAAATCTCTTGGCTCTGGTGCTAGTTCAAGTGTAACTTGTTATTCGTGTGGTGAGGTCGGTCATGTGAAAGCTAGATGTCCCAAACATTCTAGGAAGAAGAAAGAAAGAAAGAGTAAAGGAGAGGAATCTAATTTCTCTTGTTGTGATATAAATGCTGAGTCAGCTGGTGGTGTTGATGGTTTCAAACCATTCTGCTTTGACGGCGTTTTGGTTGCTGGTGATGAACATAGTAAGGTGTTGTTGTAAAGTTAATGCGGGCACCGGTTCATCGCAGAGTTTAGTTGTTAGAGGGGCAGTACCTGGGTTAGAAGAACTGTCTTACCAATGATAAAGTAATAGTTAGGAGCATAGGTGGTTTGACTTCTTTGCCTCGGGCTAGAGTGCATTTGGATTGTGGCATATTCAAGGGTGATATCATTGTGGGTATTGTCGAGTCTCTTCCGATTCCTGGCGTAGATGTTTCTGTTGGAAATGATGCTGCAGGTAACGGGTCGTGTGGTACCGGACCCAGTGGTATGTGATACTCCTTTGGAAGTCAGCCCTGTTCAGCAGTTGGAGGATGTGGAACGTGATTTGTTTCCATCTTGTGTAGTTGAACGCAGCAGAGGCCTGCGTGGTATTGTTTTGACTGAATCTGTTGTTCCTAGTATTTGATTGACCAGTTCAATTCTGTTGAATGTGGTGCTAGGTCTGCAGTTGAGGATGACAAAGTAGAGATGGAGTATGTTTAGATTTAGGGACAGATTTTGACTACTCTCTCTATAGTTTGTTTGAATGAAAATTTTCAACCTGCTATTTCCTACTGTGGATAGGGAGATTAGTTTTGATATACGAGTAGGAAGTTGTGTAATGAAAAAAAGTTGGAAATGTATTGACAACATCATGTAGTGAAATCGATGTATATAAAATTAATGTCACAGATTTGAAACATGAGCAAATTAACGATGTCTCTTTACAGCCTTTGTTTAAGAATGCATTGACAGAGAAGGAGAGTATGGCAGAATCTACATGTTACTACTTAAAAGCTGGAGTGCTAATGAGGAAATATAGAGCAAGTACCGCAGTGCAACTGCCTCTTGGGAAGTTAAACATCAGTTGGTGGTTCCAGCAACTCTGAAAAATGATGTGATGAGGTGGCCCATGAAGTCTCTACTACTCATCTTTGGGATTTAAGAAGACAGCATACAGTATATTGCAATATTTTTATTGGCCTAGCCTTTTGCGTGATGTGAAGGTATTCTGCAATTGTTGCATAACCTGTCAAAAAGTAGCTTATCATCCGCAAAGCCAGGGGGCGCTCGAGCGATTTCACCAGACGCTTAAGGAGGCTCTGACAAAGTACAGCCATGAACATCAGAAGGAGTGGGATGAGGGACTACCATTTGTGTTGTTCGCCATAAGAAATACTCAGCAAGAAAGTTTGGGATATTCGCCTTCTGAATTACTTTATGGTAGGAGTTAGAGGACCCTTGAAGGTTTTATATGATGTCTGG
This sequence comes from Macrobrachium nipponense, assembly GCF_015104395.2. Taxonomy (NCBI): domain Eukaryota; kingdom Metazoa; phylum Arthropoda; class Malacostraca; order Decapoda; family Palaemonidae; genus Macrobrachium; species Macrobrachium nipponense. Next base: position 66,490,065 of record NC_061087.1, on the reverse strand, counting down.
CTTGAAAACCAAGAATCAGGTAAAGACTTGCACCAATATGCTGTTACTCTTAAAAAGCAATTAGATGAGGCTAGAGTATTTGCACATCAGAATCTTTTAAAAGCACAAAAAGGTATGAAGAAAAGGTTTGATGTTAAAACTGTAACAAGAGAATTTAAACCAGGGGATCAAATTTTAATGCTTAATCCCACTAAAAAGTCTTTGGAATGTCGTTTTGAAGGACCCTATACTGTAGTAGAGAGACGCTGCAATAATGTATATGAAATTGAAACTATTGGTAAAAGGAAAGACAGACATCTTGTTCATGTGAATAGACTAAAGCCTTTTGTGTCAAAGAGCACTAAAGTAAAGCCAACAGTGCTTGCAGTTGTAAACGTTAAAAATGATTCAGTTATTGTTCCAGAGAATGATTTTAAAATTGGTAATGATTCTCACCTCTCCAATTCTGAAGTTTTAAGAATGAATACTCTGCAAAGTTAATGCATTTAGTTTCTCATCAGGCTAAGGATGTGGAAAGTTTGCTGAAGTCTTTCAGAGATCTGTGTGGAGATGTACCAACCCAAACAAATCTTTTGGAATATACGATCATTTTGAAAGAGGGAACAACGCCATGCAAGCAAGCACCCTATAAAGTATCCCCATACAAGAGGGCCATATTGAGAAAAGAAACTCAGTTTCTACTGGATAACGACTTGGCCGAACGCTGTGACAGTCCTTGGTCTTCGCCGTGCTTATTAGTAGGAAAACCCGATGGATCATTTCGACTCTGCACCGATTATAGACGGGTTAATAAACGGACAGTCACAAATGCATACCCACTGCCTAGAGTGGATGATTTGATTGATCAAAGTCATGGTCGGACCACATGAAGTGTTTGAAAGAAGTATTGCTGCGATTGAGGAAAGCTCGATTATCAATAAATCTGAAGAAAAGTGACTTTGGACATGCCAAGATACAGTACCTTGGATACGTGGTGGGAAGCAATGAAGTGGCACCAGTAGATGCCAAGGTGAAGGATATCATTGCCATACGGCCTCCCACCTCTAAAAGAGAAGTTCAACGATTCCTCGGAATGGTTGGCTATTACCGCCGTTTCTGTGAAAATTTTTCAGATGTAGTCGCTCCTCTCACTTCTCTTACAAGCATTCAAAAGAAATTTAATTGGACTGATGATTGCAAGACTGCCTTTGAACACTCAAAACGCATCCTGGCGTCTTGTCCAGTTTTGCAGGCACCAAATTTTAAGAAACCCTTTTCAATTGAGGTTGATGCCAGCGACTTGGGAACGGGAGCTGTACTGCTACAAGAAGGGACAGATGGAATCTTGCATCCAGT
>NC_061087.1:66481230-66486230 GCF_015104395.2 Macrobrachium nipponense | reverse complement strand
GAACTCGGCTATTTTCAACCATATAAATGAACATAACCATAGAATAAACTGGAATTTGTCACGTGTGATTTATAGCAGCAACTGCCGGTACAAGAGTCAAATGATGGAATCGGCCTTAATAAAAGAGGAAGCAGGTAATGAACATCTCAAAAGGCGGTGTGGATCTCAGATGTCGTCGACGAAGTCTTCATTCAACCAACGCTTAAGAAGATTAAAGGAAGATTATCAGCGGGGGTGACTTAAATTGGCTTACTTGTGGACGGATCTCTTGGTATAAATACCACCTTTTCTGTAAACTTTTCTCATTCATATACCTGAAGAGAGAGACAGCAGTCTCTGAAATATAGTACTTTTCTCTCTACATTTTGGTGTTTTTATGGGCTCCTTTTATTAGATATATATATATATATATATATATATATAAATATATATATATATATATATATATACTATATATATATATATATATATATATATATATATATATATATAAAACACGTGTGTTTGATGTATAGGAATTCTATACATATTTTTAAATGAAAATGTTAAATTCCCAGTTTCTACCTCATGGTCAATATATAATTAATGGAGCTACGGAAATATATAAATTCAGGAATATTTCATAAATTATACGAGCATGATATATATATATAAACACACACACACATATATATATATATATATATATATATATATATATATATTATATATAATATATATATATATATATATATATATATATATATATATGTGTGTGTGTGTGTGTGTGTGTGTGTGTGTGTGTGTTAAACACGTGTGTTTGATGTATAAGGAATTCTATACATATTTTTAAAGGAAAATGTTAAATTCCCAGTTTCTACCTCATGGTCGATATACAACTAATGGAACTACGGAAATATATAAATTCAGAAATATTTCATAAATTATACGAGTATGATATATGTGATATACATATAATTTTGTCCCTAAGGATAGCAACATTTATGTATATTTTCTTCATATTTGTTTGACAACAGTATTGGTATTTTCTTACAGATCATACTCTGATTATGATTTGGCAGATTCCCCAGAAGAGTATTTTCTTACCAAATTAAGTCCTATATTATTTATGAAATACCTGAAGACACTCGCCATCTTTGTGCGATACAAATAGTCAGATAGTCTATTTTATGAACTCACTTAGAAAACCATATTAAATAAATACCGTGTAACAGAAAATCCCCCGGTAACTTGTCAAGAAGTATTTGGATTTACTAGAGAAGGTTTTAAAATGTTTCAGAACTCTTAATTCCAGTGAATGAGTCACGGTGGGGGGGATTCTTGAAAAGTTTCCTTGCTGGGGCAGTCCTGAATTAATAAAAACTGACCCGAAACCAGGAAAGTTTCATAAAAATTAATATTTGAATTTAAAGGTTTACCTCGGATATTCGGTAAATATACAGAAATAACTTTTTTGTAGCTATTACAGATTTGTTAAGACACTATGTTTATATAAAAGATATGTATAAATTCCTTCACGAACAAGTGTTTCTTCTTGAGGAGAGAAGTCTGTGACACGCCGACATCATACTTTGTGAGGAGTAACATAGCTCAATAATACGAAAAGCCGAATGTGCCTATAGTTGGCAACTGAAATTCTGTTAAAATAATCTGTAATTAGCATTCCGTTATCAAGATTTGTTGATTATAAGATAAAGTTTTATAAGTGAGAGGAGTATAGAGTAATCGCTGAAGATTAACGTTGTAACAAATAATACCAGATGCACTTGAACAAAAATAGACTGATTTAAGATAAAAATGGACAAGTGATAAAACATTTTTGTATTTGGTGGGATGTGTTACATTACAGAAAAATGGATGCACAAATTGTGTTCATGAAAGCAAGCTTCAGAGCTCAATATTTTATGGACAACTAATAACAATTAATTGAATCGTCGAGAACCATTTCCGCTTCCAGTGGGACCAATGATGGTATTCCTGCTGCAGTGAATATGGATATAAAATAAAATGGTTAAATGACTCATCACTTTCAACTTTCCCATCATTTATTGTGATAATCATACATCGCTTCGTAGATATTAATAAAAAAAACAATAAGTTATATTTCATTGTTTGAAATAAATTTATTAATTCTTAAGTGTACATAGAAAAAAATGTTTTATGCAGGTATATATATTTTCTCAGATGTTTTCTCTAACATTTACGTGAGAAGAGGAAGTAAGGATTAATTCGATCTATTGATTTATTCTTTCTTTCTTTTTTACCGAGAGCATTCATATTTATTTATCTGGGGGTTAACAAATGAAACGATTAAGTGCATTTTAGTATAAAGGGGCATTCGTAATAACTTCGTTATCCCCTACCATTTAATAGATATATGAGTATGTTTAACATTCACAATAACTTCATAACTTCTAGACTTCCCACACTAGTTTGAATACTTTAGAAACTACAAAGGTATCCAAAGTGCTCATCTTTCGTGGCGCTTCAAAGTGCTCAAGTGCGTCTTCGCTGGAATTCGAGTGCGTTTTTAATCTTCAGGATAATTTTTTTCCACTTTCTCCTCTTTTTCCTGTTCATCTTTAGTGTCCCTACCATTATAATGATTTTCATTCCTGCCACCATCTTAAATATCCTTATCGTGGCATTTATCCTAAGGGCTTCTCGTTGGCGATATCTCTGGTTGTGTGCATGTATGAGGACTGTAATAAGATCAAGGTTTATGAATGTGCCATAGTGGAGGTGGATTGGTATCGATTCTCAGTACAGACATTTTTTTTAAAATAGACACGATATCACTCACTCCTCTCTTGATGGCTCCGTGGTCAGAAGTAATAGAATATCGCGGTTCGAATCCCACAGGGGACAAAGGGAGTTAATATTGGAAAGTGACAGATCACTTATTTTTTATAATTTCAAATGGGTTAATGTATATCAAACCGTATTCATGGGATGATACTTGTATAAACAGAGTCCTCCGCCAATTTTTATGTAATTTATTTTCCAACGCTTAGGAACATTCTACCCAATTTTTCACTTCCCACATTACTTCATTGAGTCTCGTTCCACACGTTACCTTATTCTTGTTTCCCAGTATTTCATCTCGAAGAATTATCACATCTACAGACACGGCCTGCAGCAGCGAGATCAGCTTAGGGCAGTGAGTGATCGCCCCATCCCTCTCGCAAAAACCTCCACAGGAAGCGGGTGTACCCAAAACTTGCACCAGTCTTGACACCAACTGGTCGAACCTGATGTACTATGAGTCAGGTTAAGCGCTGTGCCATCTCCAATTAAACCTACCATAACATGAGGCAGTGTGCCCTTTTAAGAAAACTGATAAATACTTCATCGACTGGCCGGCCACCCACACCTGTCCCGCCTTCCTTGATCTTCGGTGTAGGGGAACGTGCTGAGAGCACCTATATTTCAAAAAATCAGGTTAGTTTCTGCATGTGATAGTGCCTCGGATTTGCCTCAATCCTCTGCCTCTCTTTGTCATCTTTTTTATGCAACTTCCATTCTCCTTGGTAAGCAGCAATCCAGATATGCAGTGCCGCCATCTTTTATCCCACTCAATAGTCAAACCTCATTGTATTATATCTTTTGCATCCACTCTTAAATTGTTTTAGCAACTGAGTTATGGATCATGTGCATGCTAGATACATAACTAATTCAGGGAATTTTCTCTTACAGGAGATGGGCTATTTGTACTGTTTTCACTTCATCTCACAAAGCAAAAGCATACCAGCCAGTGAATCCCAACTGTTTGGTCAGATCTGAAGCAACATGATCCTTTTTGTGTTGTCCGAAATCTCAAACTCAACCTAATGTTGCCAAGTAGTGGGAGGCTTTTGTATCTTACTTTTTATTTCTAGTGTCATAAATGTCGACAAGATTACGAATTCACAACTAACACTATTTTTCTTATGGTTGTATAAATATAATCCCATGTATGCATTTATGGATATTTGAGAATTTAATTTTTTTTTTTTTTTTTTTTTTTGTCTGAAAACATGCACGATTTCTTAGTTTTGGGGCTTGTTTTGTTTGTTTCAAAATGCCTCGTTGCATAATCTGAAAGTAAAGTTTGAGTTGTATAAAAGTGTTGAAAACTTGCGATTATATGAAAATGTTTGGTTTGTGCTTAAGATTATTATAAAATTGTCCTTTTGCACTTACGTTTGCCTGAGATGTAACGTTATCATCATTAATCATGAAACCATAATTGTAATTCTTAATATTCCATGAATGAAAGTGGTGCTTTTGTAAATCTAATTTTAATTTATGAGTAGACAATATCGTTTTGTAATGTTCAGTTCAGTGTTTAGATATGATTTTAACCATAAGTTGTTTAAAATGTCCTCGTTTTTCCGGCAGCTACAGATAAGTCTTCATATTTTGTATGACATTGTTTTCACGGAAAAGTAGTTATGTCCTAACTTCAAGACCTTAGTAGCTGTAGGAATCGTATTTGGAATACATATATCCACTTTAGACTTCAATACCTCGTCAGTTTTTTTTTTAATATAGCTGGTTAGTAAGAAAGTTTCAATGGATTATTTAACTGTTACATTTTATTTAGTGAAACACGCGATCTTCAATTTATAGGTGTTTCAATTACTATCAAAGTGATGAATTTGATATTCACTATGATAAATAAACGAAGCTACATATTTTTGTTTTATTGTAGAATTTCAATTATATTCTTGTGGAAATTTCTATAAATAGCATTTTATATCAAACTGTTGGACCTAGAATTTGCACCACATATCGTCATGCAACCTATTATGTTGATCTAGTGTACCAGTAGGAGCAAGCCAACAGCTCTCCGAATAATCCTCAGGAACCATAACAGTCATGGGTAACATCTAGGCTAGAGATTTCTAAACTAGAGTAACCTAACCTAACGTGTTCTATGAGTCTTCAGACTGGTTAGCTTTTTTAGCCCAGCATCACTTGTTGGATAAAAATTTATTCCTATGTTCTGTAGCTTGCAG
>NC_061087.1:66470165-66480730 GCF_015104395.2 Macrobrachium nipponense | reverse complement strand
GTTAAAGAGATAATCCAGGATTATCAAATATCACACGGTCACAAAACAACATAGATTTAACCCTAACAGAAACTAACAAAGTATCTTCATAGTTCAAAAACATGTAAAAACTGAATATATTAATTTGTTGCTTATTATTATCTACGTCTTTTTTCATTATGAAGGCAGGTAATAAACATCTCAAAAGGAGCATGGGATTCAGGTATCATCGACAAGGTTTCATTCAAACCAACGCTTAAGAAGATTAAAGAAAAATTATCTTATCTATCTATCTACTATCTATCTATCTATCTATCTATATTATCTATCTATCTATCTATCTATCTATTTATATTTAATATATTATCTATCTATATATATCTAGTATATATATATATATATATATATATATATATATATATATTATATACTAAGGTAAGATTTTTTCATTATATGAACATAGGAAATAAGTCAATCTTTGGCTAAATATGTTTTAGTGAAATTACAAACTAAAACTGAAAAAATGTATTGGTTAAGCATTTAATTTGTTTTATCTTTATATCACAAGTATTATGCAGGGGTTTATTTGTATTTTTTAACAAATTATGTAACCTTCTCATTTTGGGGACGAATTAACGCAGTAGTTTCCATACGTGCATCGAATTGGTTATTCGGAGACTGATTAACGGGTGGTGTAGATTTATGCTAAAGCTTGATTGGTCACTATCGGTGTTTATCAAATTTGCATATAATTGCTGTTATTTGTGGAATCTGGACAGACATTTTCTAAGTGTTTATCTCGTAGCAGCGCCTATAGTATGTTCCACTGAAAATACTGTGAAATGTGTCTTTGGTAACAATTCTGAAGAAAGGTAAGTGAATTTGATTTTTAACTATGATTCAAACATTTTTTTTTTCAGATTAGATATGGGATATTCAAACTAGTGAATATGGGGTTATATTTATTTAGTATATTGTTTTCCATATGTTTTTTTATATATTTTCTGTTATCGTTTCTTAGTTTTTTTTCACATTTGTAGTATTAAATTTGATACTTCTCCACATTGTGGATTCTCACATTTTTGTATTCAGAATTTGTTTGTTTAAAATTACATAAGTTTTAAATGTAACAAATTCCTTTACAGTCATACAGTTCCGACAATGAGTAATAGTTGTTTGATAATTTTAGTAAAAAAGAATTAGTTTAGGTATATGAAGTACTATAATTGCAGATGTTGATATGCGAGTTTCGAGGAGTTTTTATTGATGGGCTGTGAGCGATTGTATCAGTAATGAAGGAGTATACATGTAAAACAAAAGATGAAAAAAATAATTCAATCGTAAATTTTATTGTGAAACTTTCTCACTCTAAGGCAATGGATAATGAAAATTTTTTCTTAGCCTAAAACTTTCGTAAGCCATATTTATCTACAAATAATCTTACATTAGCGGTGTTGAAAGATTGCTAATTTAAATAATTATTCAGGATTATATGCAGGAAAAGAAATATAGCAGAGCATTTATAGGTGACAGCAAAAGATATCGACATGAGAGATTTTGAAGGAGACCACAGAGAAAACAAGAGAGAGAAGATGAAAAAGTAATGTATGGGAAGAGAAGGAAAGTTAATGAAACGTTAGTGTTACTTTTCATAAGAGCATTTTATGGTGAAACAGAGACACTGTAAAAGGATTGTGGGTTAATGTGTCTTTTCTTAACAACGTTCACTTCGGGTGTGAAGTCCCTCCCACGAGTTCAGGTAGAAGAGACTATTTAGCTCTGGCAGGCAACCATTGAAAGATGGTCGGTCTGAATACAAGCACAGTTCTCCAGCCTTGGGCTATGTCATAACCATTATACCGTGTCCTTCTACTGTCTTAGGTTAGAGTTCCCTTGCTTGAGGGTACAGTCAGGCATTTATCTTTTTTTCATTTAACTATCTGTCAAAGTATGTAAGACAGGCTGATGAGAAGACAAAAGTTGCTTGGTGGATTATCAGGAAAGTCCCTTCATCTCTACCTAATCTTTTCCTTATGAGCATTTTATAATTTCTAAATCTATTCGAGTGTCTTACCCCAGCTGTTGTGGAAAACCGGTCGGGTTTTTTATTTGCATTACAATAGTTACCAGCCCAATCTTGTTGACCAGTTGCTTCTGGCGATTCTTTCAATGGCATATGGTCACGTTTATAAATACTAGTACTTTCAACAGAATTTCTGGAAATAATGTAAATACTGTTGGTCGTAATTGTATTGCTGTTTATTGTTCTGTTGATTTTTACAATATTACTATTATTATGAGTCTATTAGTTAGTTTGGTACTGATTTTATGTTATTAATTTTAATTCTTTCAGGAGACAGTGAGCTGTACCCTGGGCCTGTTACTCATGACAGTAAGAAAAATGTTAAGTAAATTACTCAAATATTGGAAGCATAAGGTCACATTTTCTTGATCTCCACAGTTTTACCCATAACTATGATTTAATGTTTTATTCGAGACTCTTGTTAGTAGTAACAAGTCAAAAGTTGAGTATTTAATCCTTAGGTTTAATGTCCCTGATTTTATTTATTGTTGTAACATCCCACATACACAAGGTATAGCTAGCAGGATACACTAAGTCAGGACAACCTATTTATCGTCAGAAAAATTTGGAGTATAGATGCCATAAAATTCTAATTAATAGTAATACTTGTCTATAAAACTGTCTTTTAGAAAGGATTAGTATGGCTCAGAAACAGGATTCAAAAGATTCATTTGCTCTTCGTGAAAAGTGTGATGCAAAGCACAGCGAGTGGCTGAATTTAAATTCCACAGATCAACATGGCCAGTCTGCCTTTGAGTTCTGTGTATCCACTGATTTTATCCAGCTAATTGAGGAACCCACATATATTTCAGATAAAAGATTATACCCATATTCACAGATGCCCCAGCTGTAGTCTAGTCTAAGGCACTTCTGATTATTGCACCATTGATATGGGCATATCAGTAAATCAGTATATTTTTAATGCCACCACTGGAAAATAAGGTCTGTCTGAAAACTAGAGCCAATTGAAATTTAATAATTGAATCTTGTCAGGCATTTAATATTTCAGATTTCTACAGTAGACCCTATTCCAAACAAGAAGTTGAATGGAATGCTGTTGGCAATTCTAATGCTATATCCCTAGAAAGGTCACCAAATGACCAGCCATAATTTGATGATACAGGCAGACAAGCTTACCATAATAAACACAAAATTCAACACGTAGTAGATGTGAAATAGTTCATATGGAAAATACACTTTTTTTTCTTAGTCTCACTGTGCTGCAAATAAAACTTACCATACAGCCAAAATAAAATTATAATAATTGCTCAAAGAGGAAACTTAAAGAAATTAATCAGCCTTATCTGTCGTGGATCAAATTGGCATCATCTGTTTTTAGGTCAGGCTCACCTTTCATTCCACCACTCTTAATAGGTGATGGTTGATTGGTTACTGGCCCTAGGGGAAAGGATGAACTGCTTCATTGAGCATTTTAAGAATTCCCTACATGTAGCAGCAGTGTGCTGCTGTTCATGGGATCTTTCAGTGAACCAATACCTATAGTGTCCAGAGTTCCAATGGTAGTGTTATTGGTCCACTATTATTTTTAGTGTATATAAACGAAATGCGTTTTGGCCTGTAAAACAATATTGCTCAATATGCCAATGATGCAACAGCCTCCACTTATGAGAAAGGCATCAACCGGTACATGGACCAGACCAGTAAATGGTGTAGTTTGTGGGGTATGAGACTGAACTCCAGCAAAACGAAAATACTCTTGATTCACAGATCAGTGGATGGGACTTTACTGAATGAGACTGAAGCTTGAACTATTCTAAGTTTAAGTTTTGACTCACATCTTACATCTAATGAAAGTTGTAGCATATGCCCCACGAAAGTTAGGTATTGTTTTTTTTTTATCTTTGATTAAAATAATATAATCATTACATAATAGTTAGGATGTTAAAAAAAATTAAATATACTACATAAAATGTTTACAGATTACTATGGCTTAGAAAGAATTAGAAGTCAAAATCAATGTACTTTTTGCTAAATATATTTGCAATTTTTTATTTATATAAATTTCACAAAGGCACATGTTTCTTCTGTGTATTTGTTTTTATTGCTAATCCAAACCGCATTTATATATCTAACATTCATTACTATAGCTCTATTCCAGTCTTTTTTAGTACTATATTTCAAATTGAAGATGATGGTATTCAAGAATTTATCCCTATTGATCTCACAACAAAAATATTGTGCATTTTGGAAGCATTTCAATGTATACTTTATAAATTTACAAAAATAAAATACATGCAATAAATATTCTGTTCCTTCACAATTGTCACATTCGTCACTATTATTAATGCTTAAATTATTGATCCTTTGATTGGTTGCTAAAATACCATGTACAGGGTGTTTTGAAATGAACCGCCCCCCCCCCCCCCCCCCGACGGCCCCCCTTACAGCTTAAACTAAATTTGATATGGACGGAAACAAAGTTCAGAACAGGTATTTATTTAAGTTTCTCTGTGAGTATTTGATATTTTGTGTGGCCTCAATCTGCCTGTACCACAGCCTGCATTGCTTGAGGGGTATGATTTCAGCAAATTGCAAAAAAGCTGCGACTCAAACTCCATTTCCCTGAGAACTTCGGTCACCTCTCTTTGCACGTCGTCGAGGCTTGGTATACCATCATAGTTCACTGTGAGCGCTTCAACTCGATCCTTTAAGATACTACCAATGTTTTCACACACATTAAGGTCAGGGGAACTACCTGGAAATTCACTTGATGAGAAGAAATCGATACCACTGTTTCGAAGCGTCTCCTGTGTCTGAAGAGCCTTGAAAAATGGTGCCTTATCATGCAAAAACCTGACGTTTTCAACAGATAACAAATTTTCAGGATCTTTGAGAAAAGGAAATACTCCACAAGTAAGCAGTTTCTCTAAAGTATTCGCCATTTCATGACTGTCCTTTTTCTTTGATTATGCACATTAGCTGTTTGGCTGTCATCACTGACATCATCCAACTTTGCAGACTAAGTGGTTTCATTTTTATGATTTGGCTTCCTGACTGTGTCTATGAAGAAGTCATCTGATGCAGCAACATGGAGAAAGTCAGCTTCATCCCAATCTTTAAGAAATGAACCACAAAACCATGCACAATCTTCTCTCTGTTGCTGAGTGATGTTGGGCTTGTTGATAACATGAAAGCTGCTTGATACCAGGTTTTTTCAACTCACGATGTACAGCACTATAACTTCTCTCCTTTCCCCTTTTTGTTTCTAGTAAAGACTTTCTTGGTCTACCCACTGCCTCAGCTATGATGTCTTTTGACTCCTAAGAAAGGATTTCAGGCTTTCCAAGATTCTCACTCTTTTTGCAATGACAGTCATATGGATTTTTGTTCCAGTTTCTTTTAACAAAGGATTCGTCACTTTTAATGTATGTAGCTATCCAGGAATGTGAAATGAAGGATGTCCCAGCATCCCTGGCCTCTCTGAAGGTTATAGCCCGGATTTGGTCAGTCCATCTGATTTCCTCCGAGTCGTTAGCCATGGCTGCCATCTAGCTCCGTCCCTCAGTCTGAAAATACAAGAAATGTAAAAGGAAAAATAGCTTCACAGAGACTTAAGATAATTTACTTGGAGATAGGCTATAGCGGAAAACTTCATAACTTTCCATTTGCTCTGTGGAAGAGGGGCCTCTAATTTCGAAACACTTCTCTCTCTGCAACTCCAATGAATGAGGTGCCTATGCTTTTCCATAAAAACCTCCAGTCTAAAGGAGGTGTTTTAGATAGAGTGGTTCGTAGTGTTAGGTTTCTGCTTCCTTATGTTAGCAGTTACGACTTGGATCATCGCCGGTTAGTCTCTTGCTTGTTTCTTTTTTTAGTTTTATTTTAATCAAGATCTCGCACATTCACAATCGATCTCTGATCCCCTTTTCTGCCGAGAGCGACCACAATTGATGAACAGCAGCACAAAAATACAACACATGTGCCTTGCTGCAGAACTTCTCAATTCCAGCGGTTCTTTATTCCTTAATAAGCCGTTGGACTTAGGAACAGTCTCCCTGAGAATGTCGTTTATTTGTGACTCCAAAAGTTCAAGCGAAGATGCAATATATTACTGCCCTAATGCTATTCTCCTTGAATTCTGATACATTTTTATCGATTTATTGATTTTTGTATTATTCTTTTTAATAAGTGCCATGACTTCTTTCCGTTTTTTCCTTTACTTTCTCTTAATTACTAATGAGCACCTTATTCTATGAAAGCTACAATTTCATGTTAATGGCCCCTGTGGGATTGTTCCATATTAATATGGTTCATCATCTGAATAATAATAATAATAATAATAATAATAATAATAATAATAATAATAATAATAATAATAATAATAATAAGAAGAAGAAGAAGAAGAAGAAGAAGAAGAGGAAGAAGAAAAGTGTTACTTCTTACTTACACTTTAGTGATAGGTTAGTATGGGTTAATTTAAAGAAATCTAATCGAGTACTATCAATATGGTATTTCATGATTTCAAAAGATGAAAGTTGAAATTTGAAAAGCTCATCGCATTCAGGTTCGAGATTTTACTACTATCACGAACTTTTATTGTTTCTTGTCTTGTTTGTTAATTAGTAATGCTAAACTACTGGTCGCATTATTGAAGCTTTATAATATTGATTAAAGAATCCTTTATGATAAATTCACTAGACACACATATGCTATATATTAATAAATATATATGATATATATATATATATAGATATTATAGAGATTATAGTTAGAATATAGACTCTAATATGATTTAGATTATAGATATAGTATAGATACTATATAGAGATTATAGATAGATATATAGATATATATATAAGTATATAATAATAGATTATAGATGATCAATATAATAGTGTATAATATAGAGATGATATAGATTAGATAATATATATTTATAATAGATATATATAATAACTATATATATATATAGATATAATAATGTAATATATATATATAGTATATATATATATATATATTATATTCAATATAGATAAATACTTATCATTAATTATGAGCAGATATACTATATAGATCGAGAATATATATCTAAGATCGATTAATATATATTATATCTAATATATATATAATATATTCATATATATATAATTAGATCGAATACAAGACATAATTATATATTATATATATATAATACGATATTAGATATATACATATATATAGGATATATATCTATATATATATGTGTGTGTGTGTGTGTGTGTGTGTGTGTGTGCCTAAATAATTCCTTTGTACTTTCCAAGGTCGATTACCTGAAAAGGGAAAACCCCAATCATGTGAGCTTCTGAAAATAGGACCATAATAAGATATTTGATGTATAACTCTACAATGAAAATCTCATGATTATAAGGAAGACAATGAGAGGTTCTGACTATTTGCTGACTACTTTATTACTGGTCTAAGTACAGAATATTTACTGAGATTATTGGCACTTGTGAGCTGCAATGTAGTTACTAATCTCCAACAAATTAAAACAAGGATTAAGTTTGGCTGACAGAAACATAACATACAATTTAATACAGGAGATTCAGTTAGAATTACAAGTACATGCTTGAAAAACTGGCACAGCAATCCATTCAGTGATGATAATAAGTGGTATGTAACAGTAATGGTTACAGAAAAATATGTATAAGATATGCATGGGACGAGTTGCGCTTTCTCCGAGCAAGTGTTCCTATGGTAGGTGAGTCATGAGGAGAAAGTGCATCTTGGATGTTCGTTGGCTGTCAGGCCCCAGAGCTGAAAAGTGTCTTCCCGCAAAATCGCACTTGATCCTTCCTTGGTATTGGTGGTTAGTAATGGGTGTGATGGGGCATCTTTGTTGCCTCGTTGTTGGTATTTCTGCTTGGTTGTGAGGAGATGATGTCATGGTTGTTCGCAGGATCAATGAGTGGTTGTGAGCTGTCAGAAAATCTGCCCATAACAAAGCCGGCCTTATTCTTTCACATTGAATGTGATCATCATCTCCTGGCTCTTGAGGGTGGGTGGAGTGGGGCTGATACGTTTGTGTTGATGGGGCTGAAAACATCTGTAAGCTCAGGAGTCTCTCTGGATTCCGTGGTAAGTCTTTCGGTCACAGATGCCCAATGTCCAAAGATGACATGCAGCAGTCGCTCACCTCCTGCAGGAACCCCAAGTGGTTGAGGAATTTCTTGACTCTCAGACGGATGAGGTCGGCTGCTCCTTCAGTAGTCCACTCGAAGATGTAGTCCATCTATGAGCTCGAGAATGGCGTCTGGGAAGGTCGTGCGGTGTAAATGGCAAACGCAAGGTGTGTCATCTCCTGCACCGTGGGTTGGACATCTCTGTGTCGGCCTCTTCGGGTCACACCTGGTTCACCAGTGTAAAGGACATTGGCTATGAGTGAGATGCTGTGTGCTTGGTAACTAGTTTATTATGACCGATGTACAGAATATTGCGAGCCACAGTGTAGTTAATTAATTTCTGACAAATCGAAACAGATTAATTTTGGTCATCTGTGTTTGTTCACAAACAGGAAACTACGTACATAGGATTTGATACAGTAGATTCAGTTGAGGATTACAAATACACTATCGGAGAACTGGTACAGCAATCCATAAAGTGGCAATAATAAATGAAATTAATAATAATGGTTACAGAGAAATATATACAAAATACGTATGACAGGAGTTGTGCTTCCTCCTAGTACGTGTTCCTCTTGTGAGGTGAGTCACGGTGGAGAAAGTGCATCTTGGTTGTCAGTCTGCTGTAGGCCACGCACTTGGCCGGTGTAAGGTAATAAGAACTGTATATTGAATGGAATATTGTCAACACAGTAATCATATGTTTCATGGAACTTATGAGTCTGGACAAATGGGAATCAGGAAGACTGTGGAGAAGATCATGAAATATTTTTTCTGGCCTGGACTTGACAAGGATGTTAGCAGGTTCTGTTGTGAGTGTCATACATGCCAGATAACTGGAAAACCGAATGAAACCATCCAGAAAGCCCCCTTGCAACCTATAGAAGTTAGAGGAGAACCCTTTAGCAAAGTCATTATAGACATGGTTGGAGGGCTGCCAAAGACAAAGAAGGGAAATGAGCATTTGTTAACATTGATGTGTCCCGTGACAAGATATCCAGAGGCGATCCCTGTTAAAATCATATCTGCCAAGATAGTCGCTGAAAAACTTGTAGAGTTTTTCTCAAAGTTTGGTATACCAGAAGTAGTACAAAGTGATAGAGGAACAAACTTTACTTCAAAGTTATTTCAGGATGTGATGAATTTGTTAGGAGTGAAATAACAGTTATCCACTGCTTATCATCCAGAAACTCAAGGTGCCTTAGAAAGAAAGGTTCCACCAGGAAGAGAATGTGATGTTGGTTTACCATTAATGTTTTTTGAAGTTAGGAGAGCTTATCAAGAAATTATGGGTAGTTCACCCAATGAAATTATTTTTGGTAGAGAAGTGAGAGGACTGTTGAAAATTCTCA
Organism: Macrobrachium nipponense; assembly: GCF_015104395.2. Classification (NCBI taxonomy): domain Eukaryota; kingdom Metazoa; phylum Arthropoda; class Malacostraca; order Decapoda; family Palaemonidae; genus Macrobrachium; species Macrobrachium nipponense. The sequence continues at coordinate 66,471,194 of NC_061087.1, read as the reverse complement.
CAGAAAATTCGGACAAAAATCAAGAGGAAAGCCAAGGAGAGTATGTGAGGAACTTAAGGAAAAGGTTGAAAGAGATTAGAAAATTCTCTTTAGAAAATTTGAAAATGAGTCAAGCGAGAATGAAAAGGAGATATGATGCTAAGACTAAGCTAAGAAGTTTTAGTGTTGGTCAACAAGTTTTAGTGTTCTTAACTGTCAAGAGATTTCCCCTCACTAATAAAGTGATAGAACTTATGTGATTGAAACACCAGAAAGAAGAAGAAGACAAAGGAAGATACGTGTGAACCTCTTGAAACCTTATTTCTTAGAACTGTTTCATTAACACAAAGAACCTCATCTACAGAAGACGATGAGGGCTATGAACTGGGAGCTGAAAGCATGAGGAATAATTCTTAAATTTCGGAAAGTTTGGAGGATAAATTGAAACATCTGAGTGTTGAACAAGGTGAAGACTTAAGTGAAATAATTAGAAGTTTCCCAGGAATTTTTACAGATGTACCTAAACGTACTGATCTGATCAAGATTCAAGAAGATGGAAAACCATTCAAGCAAAGAGCCTGTAAGTTATCACCTTATCATCGAGATGTTTTGAAGAAGGAAGTTGAGCATTTGCTTCAACATGGATTAGCAGAACCCAGTTCAAGTCACTTCAGTTCTCCATGTGTGTTAGTGAAGAAACCAGATGGTTCATTTAGAATGTGTACTGATTATAGGAAACTGAATTCCATCAGTGTGGCTGACAATTGTCCTTTGCCTCTTAATAGATCAATTACTTGATAATATTGGGCAAGCCAAGTTTGTTTCCAAGATAGACTTGTTGGAAGGATATTATCAAATTCCCTTAGATGAGAATGCTAAGTTGCTGCCAGCTTTTATTACTCCTTTTGTACTGTATCAGAATACTGTTCTGCCATTTAGTCTGATGAGTGCATCTGCAACATTCCAGCGAGTGATGAATCAATTGCTAGGATCTATAGAAGGAGTAGGTGTATACCTGGATGACATAGTGATTTACTCTACAACATGGGA
>NC_061087.1:66457665-66465165 GCF_015104395.2 Macrobrachium nipponense | reverse complement strand
ATGTAATACTATCTTATATAATAATATATATATATATATATCTAATGTATATAGAATATATATATATATTATATGTATATAGATCTATTTAAATATATATATACTATATAGTATATATATATATCTATATATATATATATATATATATATATTACTATATCTATCTATATTATATAGATATATTATATATATATATATATATATAGATATATCTATCTGATATATACCTATATATATATAGTCTATATATATATATATATATATATATGATATATCTATTATAATATATATATATAATATAAATATACTATATATATATATATAATAGTATATATCTATATATATATATATATGTAGGTTATCCTCTACCTGGCACAACTTTCACGAGGAAATTCTTTTTTTACTTCAATTTTTCAAACATGATTCGTGTACTTCCTTCTTATTCAACAAGTATGTAAATAGCCTCTTGAATAATATATTTCAATCCCGTCTGTTCATACCTAATGTCCCTAAATTGCTCAAGTATGCCTCCATTCCTTTTTTACATTCAAAGAAATTCAAACAAACACTGCAAGACTCAATTCGCAGTACATTTTCAGCTCTAGATTTCAGATTATGTTCGAAAAATCCCAAGAAAATTGGGTCATTATTTCACCATAAGGATAGTCTTCCTGCCTTGATGCGGTCTCTAGTGGTTTATTGTTTCACTTGCCCAAAATGTAATGTTTGGAAATATATCGGACCCAATAAGAGATTACTCAAAGTATTTACGTATATTGGATTGTTCTGGATTAGATAACCTACTACCTGTTCTATGGCTTATGCCCCTGTGGGCATCAATTCGAACCTTCAACAGCCTCCTCGTGCATCCCACGTATGTCCCGTGATCACATCTCGGGCAAGTATATTTATATACGACGCTGGACGAAAGCAGAGGACTGAATCGGTCTTTGACTCTAAACAGCGATCCAATGGGTAAGGGATTTTTGGTAACATCATGTAAGAAAGGGAAACTTGCAAACATCTTCAGTCTCAGTACAGTAGATAAAGGTGTTGAATGCACCATTTTCTCTGTTAGCAGTTTGTTTAGGGATCTAAAAAAAGTCGTGAAGGAAAACAATAATTATTAAAATATCTCACCAGAAATTATATTTCCTCGTGAAAGCTCATCCAGTTTGATGAGTGAGTCTATGGAGGAGGGTTAAAATAGAGTTCCGTTTAAAATTTAAGAAACACGAACTATAAAAATGCATTCTCAAACCAGTAAATGTGTTTTTTCTATACAAACCTGTGTAAAAGCCAGGGTCATCTCTGGAAACTATCCAATATACGTAATCACGCAAAAACATGTAAAACATATTTTGACAGCAAGGATTTTTCTATCTTGGGCTAACTGCGGAACAACAACAACCTTACAATTTTAGAATCTATAATCATCATAAAGACTGTCGTTAAATACCCAAACGTCCTCTGTAAAATTGTTCATAGCGTAGTTTGGGCAGCTGGTTTGCCTCACTGTATTTTTACCTATATTATGTTAGTCTTACTCTTTCTTTTGTATAGGTAGTTGTTTCTGAAATTTTAGTGAAGTCCTGTACTTTCAATATGTCTGACTTTGGAGGTGCTGTTGAATTTTAACTTTTAACTTTTTACTTTTTAATTTATTGAGAGCTGTTGCCAAGGCATATTTAATATAAATGAAATTAATAGTTTCAATTCATGGTAGAAATTTTTGTTATGGATAAATGAATTGAAACTGTTAATAGAAAGTTTTTTTCCTGCAATCGAATTAAAACTAATACCTTGCAACCCAATGAATATCAGATCTCTGTTTAAACACAAGGAGAAACTCAGTCCACCCGATGACCTCAGAAGTCGTATATCTATTTAATTGCCCTAGATGTAATCTAGGGAAGTACGTCGGCTCCACACGGAGGTTACTCAAAGTGAGATTAGACTCTCATCGCGGTGTTAGTTATAGAACAGGTGTCAAATTAACTAATCCTGAGTTTTCATGTATACGCGAGCACACAAAGAAATGTAAACATGACATGAATTACAAAGATTTTAAAATTATAGGCCAATCCCCTAACGAACAGCATTTAGCTATTTTAGAATCACTTTTCATTAAACAACTCGTTCCGCAGTTAAACACCCAGTCTTCCTCAACACCTCTGTATCTCTCGTGAGTTCAAAACGAAGCTGACCCGGCCTGAATTGTCACTCGGTCTGTGCTTTCAGCACCTGATGGTATTGACTCCTCCCTACTCTTGTACTTGCTTTTTATATTTGTTAACTTTTTAAGCTTTTAATATGTATGCCGAGTTTGTGATTTTAACTTTTGTTTTATCTCTCATTTAGCTTGATAATGGGACTTTTATGTCTTGAAACGTCGCGACAATAAAAGTACATATAATGGGAATCAAAGGATTGTCCTTCACCTTGTATCGACTAATGTCTACTGGTTGATAGAACCGCCTTCTTCAACACTATTTATATATATATATATATATATATATATATATATATATATATATATATATATATATATATATATATATATATATATATATATCACCACTACGAGTTAAGAAGTAGGTACAATAAACTCATTTCAGCAAAGGATATATAACCTACTTTTATTTTATTTTTTTTAAGACAAAGCATCCAAAGTAATGTATCTTTCAGAGTATAATCTTTTCAGAGTATAATCGCAGCAATATATATATATATATATATATATAATATATTATATATATATATAGATATATATATATATATATATATATACATATATATATATAATATAAATAATATATATAATATTACACATATAGCACCCGATTGTACTTAGTCGGAAAGGACTGCCTAAACAATATATATATATATATACTAAAACAAATATAATGATATATAATATATATATATATATATATATATATATATATATATACATATATATATATATATATATATGTATTTTTTGTATATATATATATATATATATATGGTATGTATATATATATATATATATATATATACTATATATCATATATATATATATATGTATATATATGTATATATAATATATATATATATATATAATAAAATATATATATATATATATATATATATATATATAAATAAAAACAACAATGGTAAACAAACTGAATAGAAAAAATTCTACAAATACCTGTAACATACAGTTGGTTAAGGAGTACTGGATATGAATACCTTTACTGTGGCAAATCTAACATTAATAAAAAATAATTCCTTAAACCTTTCCTAAAGCAATAAGAATTGTAACAGTAGGCGAGAGGTAAGAAAGGATACAAGGTCATAATTTTACTTTTTATTTTTCTAATATTTTTAGAAAGAGAGCGAGAGAAAAAAAAGCTTCCACGGTGCTGTATCAATCAAAGTACAATATGGGTTTAACACCAACAAAAAACAACCAAAGATGGACAGATTACATGTGCCTGAATATGCTGATGAAATTCTAAGAATATTTGTAACATACTCCCGATTACGGAAGATTAGAGAGATATATGATATAACCCTGCAAAGGCAACAAGAATAATATTAGCAGACAAGGGTAAGAATGCATGCTTTTTTTAAGTAATATATTTTACAGCATAGAGAAACAATTAAGGAGAATGTCGAGTTGTTAAGAGCAGAGCATCTGCTCTAGCTAATATCAATCTTCGTTGACTTTGTTGCAAAATTCTGGCTCAGGCAACAGCCTTGGCAGTCAGCTACAAAGTTCCCCCGAGCATTCATGGATATGCGTGTTACCACTTTCATTTAAGTAATACTCGCTTATATGAGGTTAGTCTCTGAGGTAAGATAAAAAAATCTTTATTATTGAAAGTTCTTGTGTTTTCCTATCATTTCAAATGGAGAAACCTCTGAGCTACTGAAATATATACCAGTGCATCCTACCTCTAAGGTGGGTAGACTCTAAAGTTCTGACTTCAGTCTCTCTTGAGAATTCAAGGTCATCGGGCTAACTCTGTAAACCTAACTCTGTATTCTTACAAAACCCAGCTTCAATCTTTGCTGTCCATCAAGAGTCCGAGGTCATCCCTCAAAAACTTAAAGACATACCTTCTAAGGAAAAGTTTCATAAGGAAAAACATACAGGTTGTTTGCCCTCTTCAAAATGGAATACATATAATTCTTCCTACACAGCATTACAAGGTCAACAAAGAAGGCATGTTTTGTACTAGAGTGATACCACCCATCCTTTTCCCAGGATCATTAGCTCAACATTGCAAGGATCTCAAATTAAGATCTGTAAGCAATTTTTTTTACTGATTTCTCCCTGCCCCTCCTAACTGCACCAAATAAACCCTTGACTTGCTAAAATCCCATTGACAGGCATAATAGCTAGGGAACCTTAGAAGAACTTGAGTCCCTTGGAATGCTCTTGTAACTTGATGCAATTGGGTCAACCTCTTCAGAGAAATTTGTCTATACCATCTCCAAACTGACACCAAACTACCCTCCCCAGTGCAGAGGGTATACTGATATAAGAATTCTTGATGAAGGCAGACAAATTATTGGAATCCTCTAAAGTGTGCCTCTACCCAACCATCATATTTCTATAGCTTCACAGGTTTAGAGAAGCCCCCAAGAATTGTATCCCCTAGCTTAAAATGGATGAAATAATGATTCCTGCTGCAACCCCATTATCTCTGCATTCCAAGTTCTGCAAGTCGACAGAATCTACAACAGAATTTTGGTGATAAGCATGTCCCTCCAAATAAGTCGTCCATGTATTGACAGAAAATGAAAATAAGACCACCTACAGCCATCCTTTCCTTAATTAATCCATGATAGGATATTGGTATTTGATCCCAGCATTATCAGAGCAAAGGTGTCTTTGGGGACTGCAAAGTCAAATCCATGGCACATCATGTTTTAGCAAATAGGATCTGTCCCTTACCCTCCAAGCTATCAGCTGACAGGAAATAACCTACTCAAACTTTCATAAAAATACTCCAAAAATTCACAGGAATGGTAAACTACTACCATTGATTCCAACTGTACATAAAAAAAATCATAACCCTTCCGGTCACATCCCCAAATGGAAATACCCAGATCCTAACCAAGAGCCATTCCTAATGAGATATGTTCAAAGCCACCAAATATTGCTACTATTTACAATCAAATTCAACAAAATCAAGTCAGTAATAATATATGGTATGCTAGTTGATTACCTACTCTGAGACCTAAACACCAAAACTTACCTCACATCTATTACAAATCTATAAATGAGTAATCCCTTTAGGCAATAAAGGGTGTACCACCCTCTGCACCACAGCACCAGTAGACCTTGCTTCCTATCGCCAGCTACCCATTGATAGGAGGCATTCACCCTCATCCATGGACTACCATTTTGGAATACTTGGTAATATAACTTCTAATCAAGGACTAAGAATCCACCACAACACAACCTACAGACCTGCCACCAATAGCAATGCAGAAAGAACCCACCAGATTCATTGCTCTGGAATGAAATTTATAACTCCCCTGGGTCTTCTACATAAGCTGGTGTTCAACTGGAAGCCAAATTTTCATGCTTCCACAATGGCTACCAGAAGGTGATGCCCTTACATATTAAGCTACAGGGATGTATAGAGCCATTACTTGCTGAGAAGGCTCCACACATGCTGCTTTGTATTTTTACATAATGACACCAATATACCTCCATTAATGACTCCATGCAATAGCCCCTACCTCATCTTCAAATGCAAGATAAAGCCTTGAAGCTCAGATCCAGAGATAAGAATATGTGGTCTCCATTGACAGACTAGAGCCAGCTAACTTAGAAGTAAACAAAGCACCCCATAACCTATCCCAGACCAGATATTAAGTTTTATCTCCACAAGATAATTAGCAACATATTACTTCATCAGCTTCCTGATATTATTTGTAATTTTTACACTATCACATGCAGTCATGTACAATAAATTTGCATATTGTAACATAGCCTTAGCATTGTCTCAACCCTAATGAATGACTTAGTCTTGTGAACAAAAGGGTGGTAAAGGCATAATAGACATTTCTTTCATTTTTGTATTGTCCATGTTGAAATGAAACCCTGTAAAGCTTCACCAGCTTCACTGCTAAAATCTGTATTAGCTGCTAGCATCAGCAGCCAATTATGAATATATGCCACATAGTCAGGAATTGACTTAGATCTATTTTTTCTATGCATAATGTCCAAAGAAGAGTGAATTTCTGACAATAAACCACTGTTATTCCAAGTTCCTCAGTCCTTTCTTTATATCTCTATCTGGAGCACTAGACTTGAAGAATTCTGGGAATTGGTTCTTAGCTGAGGTGAACAGGCACTGTTAAGTTCAATAGTACTCTTGGTGTTAAATCTAGTTGAATTTTCTGTGGTTTTGAAGTATGGTCAAAGACACTGTAAAGATTGGTATAATTAATACCTAGCATTCCATTGGTGATTTTCTTTGTAGGAAGAGACCTTTGCAGGTAGGGGAGAGGAGTGCACTGTGGAAATACTATTAGGCTTATGCAGCAAGACACTCGAATCACAGATTTGGCAAGACAGCTATATTTCTTCACAACTTTTGACCGACTGTACAAAGACCCTGTTATTTGTACACTGTGGACCAGTAACCTTTGGAGGTTTTCGCCCCTCTGTTGAGATTCGAATGACTCGTACAGGTACCAGTCACCGTCATAAGGTCACAGCATTTCTGAGACAAAATTCTGGCCAGTTTTATGCATCTAGTATGCGAAGGGCTTAGCAGCTAGGAGTGGAGAGACCTCAAATTACAAGAAAAGTCTTAAGGACTATCAAATTTAATGGAACTTAATATTGCATAAAAGAATGTTGTTTAGAACACACATGTATCTTTGAAACAATCCAAAGCAAGCAGATAGACAAATGTTGTATATGTGAGGATGAAAAGAAAAAGGATAGAAAATGTGGGGGGAAGTGATTAAAAGAAAATTAGAATTGGTAAGGCATGGGTTATTTACCACGATGGGTTTGGAGATGCATTAATTGAAACAGGAACAAATAATATTATTAGGTTTGGTAAAATATATTTATCACTAATCTTAACTGATTATGTTACAGAACAACAGTCAACTCTAGGTAGAAGATAAATTAGGTCAATACCTAAATAGTCTGACTATAATTCAAGTTGGTAAGAGTGAAAAAAAATGAACCTGAAATTTCTTACCGAGAAGAAAACCACATCAAACAAAATGTCTCAGACTATAAAAAAAGGTTTAACCAGTATGAGCGATTTTGAGCAAATGGTGATTTATGTAAAAGGAAGTTAAAATCTGAAGGGGAAAAATAATGAGAAGTAAAAATTCAATATGTTAGATACTGGTTTTGTAGGTGTAATACTACAGTCATCTGATTTAAGTAGGGTCCCAAAATCAATGTTGGTAAATGAAGAACAGTGAATTTAATGACTGAAATAGAAAAAAAGAGTTTGCAGCCAGAAACAT
>NC_061087.1:66450165-66452665 GCF_015104395.2 Macrobrachium nipponense | reverse complement strand
CTCGAGAAATCTTCAGTGATACCAGAGAACCACAAATATCTTCAAAAACCTACAAGAAATCCTCATTTCAACACTGATACCCCCAAAACAATATCCACTCCCATTATATAACCACCAATAAATCATAAGCCATTTAAACACTGCCAAATATATGACACCAAAGAAAATCACCTTGACAGGATATAATTCAAAGAGAACCCCAATCACGAAATGGCCTCACCAGAAAACATCAACCATAAACCGGAAAATAACACTATTGGAAATAACTTGTAAAATACACCGCCTCACCAGAAAACGGCATAACCACAATGATCCCATCTCAAGAGCCATAATACAGCAAACACCCACGATTACCACCCATTGGCTCATAAAACCACAGATCACCACCAAAAATCATCTCCACCAGAAATCATAACTACCAAAATTCATAATCACCAGAAATAATAATTACCAGAAAGCACTTGTAAAATTTTTCATCTCCACGGTATTTTCCATATATTTAATCAAAATTCATCCACTATTACAACAATTACCCCCAGATATTTTCGCCAAATCACCGCAGTTGCGCTTAATAAGAAAATAGTATCAGAAGGAAAATAAAAAAAATAATGTTAAATAAGGCTGATTAACTTAATTATAAAGATTCAACAGGTCTGTGTATTTTACACTTGATCATCAATTTGTAACACCTAGAGAAAAAAATTACAAATTGTGCAATTTCACCTTTATAATTTTCCCATCTTCCTGATCTTTGATATATGCATCAATCTAGAACGACCTATCCTTCCATCTTAGAAAACAAACCTGTTTCCCTCTTTTCTTTAATAACTCTAAAAGGACCCTCAAACTTTGGACCTAACTTATAATCTAATTCATTTTTCACATTATTTCCGATAGCATCTTTAAGGTCAAATGATTTTTCATTGCTTTTTTCCCCCATTTCTGGAGCCTTAGCCTCGAGATTACGGCTGAGATAAGCATGTCTCTCCTTTGCCTTAGGGATTAATGACTTAATTGTATCCTCCCCACGATTAGGTATAGGCAACAAATCAAATGTGCCTTGCGCCTGACAACCAGATAATGTTTCGAATGGAGACATTTTAATGGAATCACTGACCATAGTGTTAATGTTATGCCTAACTATATATACTATATATCTATCCCAGTTCCTATCATTTCCTCCCCCTAGCACTTTTCTATTTGCTCTTTCACATAACCCATTAATTTCAGGTCTGTATGGAATGATTGTTATTTTCTGTATCCCCATAACTTCTGCCTGACACTCTAAGGTCCTGTTTAAAAATTCCCTACCATCATCAGTCAACAAAACCTCAGGGGAGCTGTACCTACAGATGACTCCGTTGAAAAATGCCACAGCCACTTCATCAGCTGTCGTACGCTTGATTGGGAAAATTCCTATTACCATTGTCAGTTCATCCATTGCTACCAATAAATACTTGTAGCCATACCCTGATTCACAAAAATTCCCCAAGATATCCATGTTCACCCTCTGAAAGGGCATACATGGTACCGGACACGACCCTAATTTGCAAGAAGTTATCCTTGTCGGTTTGCAAGCGTTCCACGCTGTATATCTTTTCACAGAAATTTCCATATCTTCCAAATATACTTATTACGCATCTCCTTAATCTCCTTAATCTCTCTCTCTCGAAAAAAAATTGGTCCCTTGCTCAGGACGTTTAATCAGTTATATTCCAAAGCGAAAGAAAAATGAGAAAATAAACTGAGGATATTTCTTAGCGAAATAAGAATATATGCTAAAAGGCTCATAAATGATATATAATTTAAAGGAGAACTAGAGACAATGCAATAGTAAAATCATAATGGAAGGTAATGAAACCTCCCAAACACCCTTATAATTTTCTTGTAGGTACTCGGTGGTGATTGCAATATAGTGTAGCGTAATGACTGGTTACACAAAGAGTTATTATCTTTTCACCTTTATAATTTCCTACACTAATTTTTTACACTACAAATTGTTTAGTATATCGGTAAAAAGTCAATTATTTTGAGTGTCTACGTAAAAGCTAGTTTATTTTTTTATCAAAGATACAAATATGTATGCATGAGTTTTATTAATCTTATTATGTTGTCTTTGCAGAGTGTTGTCCAAATAGCTTAACAAGTCTCCAGCATGATTCTTGCAAGAGCTTTGGGCGATATGGCCACACACAATTTTATATCTTGATAAGAACAGTTAGTCGCTAAGTAGCGTAATGTGGAACGTGGCCTTTCATTGGCCGTTGTGGATTTCGTCATGCTTGTGTCCTTTTGCACGACCGTTATAATCTTCCTACAAAATTGAATATTGCCTCGTCCACCCTTGCGTTCATCATAGCAATCCCTGGGAGCTATCTGGATTTCCTTTAAAAGCAATAAATGTGAGTTTCTCTCTCTTCAACAACCAGTCATTGACCCAATATTCTTTATCGTGTTTTTTTTTCTTTTTATTGTTATGCTGGCTGTAACAGCACAGTCT
>NC_061087.1:66435165-66445165 GCF_015104395.2 Macrobrachium nipponense | reverse complement strand
ACATAAAATGGCTATTTACTTCACAGATAACAAATTCCTTGTACGTAGGATGTGCCAGTATAGCACCTCTGTCGCAAAGCCACATGAATCATCTCAATAAATCCTTCTGGAAAATGACATTTGGTATTATGGTTGGCTTATCATGTTCAGAGAGTATTTTTAAGTAAGGGACATGTCCAAATTCAACTGGTACAATTAGCATCTCTCGTTCTTCAAGTGTTATCACTTCGTATACATTGTGTGGGCGCTGTTCCATTTTTTTAAACATACGTCTTGGACTGATGTAAGATGAGTGTATATTTATCTCTGCATTTTCTGCCAAATCACAATACCTCTACCATACTTCGGATAGCTGGAACACATGGGCCTTTTTTGCCGTTGTTGTAAGTTCATGAATCAACCATTCTATTGCTAGCCTGTGCTCTCCTTTGTTTTAGAGTTTTACAAAGAAACTGCTGGTAGCAAGGATCGTGCTATTTTTCTTCAGCAGCTATGATGTCAATGACACCAGCAATATCAGCTGAAAGGCGTTGGTCATATTTTGTTGCTTCCGAAATCCGGCTACTCCTGTTCGTTGCGGTTACTGATGAGATCTTGACTTTCGAAGTCACATCTAGGCAGAACATGCATGCATTCCAATCAATAGCCACTGAAGAGCTTGTGAGTATTGGTGATGGTCTACTTGGCCCTGCATCTGCATCTGTAGCAATTGGTACTCTTTGGTGTTCTTCTCAACTGTAGCCTGGATGTCTGGCTTTTGCTAGTAAAAGAAGCATAACATGAATGGTGCCAGACCTAATGTTGTTGTTCTGCACTAACAATTTCAAGAATACGCTAGACTGCATCTCCGTTTTGAGGATCCCGAAGTTTGTACCTACTTTGTGCTGTTTCTAGAAGTGTTTGTAGGGATTCTTTTGTTGCATTGTACAACTTGTCCGATTTTTTCGTTCTTGGCATATAATGCAATTAGTAAACGTACTGCATCTACTTCATTTCAGACTACAGACGGCTTCCGTTATGGTACCTCACATTTCGGATAGAAAGGAAAAACTCCTTTGGACATTTATCTCAATTAATGCATGCCATTGCAAATAGATAACATTCATGAACTTGGAGCAACTGCAAACTGTTGATATCTGTTAAAAAGAAAAAAAATCATGTGGTAATCAATATTATTGAACACAACGTAATGGATGTACACACAAGGTCATAGAGTAAAGCATTCTGCTAGAAGATAAAAACATGTAGTAAGAGAATGGAAGAGCTATTGACTGAACATCTTAATCATTTGTAAATCAGGTAGTGGAAAAATTAGCAAAATGAGATTTGGCGGGGCAATAAACATATTTATTCAAGCAAAGCAGATGGATTTCGTAGAGAATTAGCAGGCATGTTTCGTTACCATAAATCCTGAAACGGCTCTGACTGGAGGGATATAAGTGAGTAGTAATATTTACTTGAAAACATTGCGAAATGAGTATTGCATGTAGTGTAGTATGCACAAGTGAATGAACCCTTGTAAGAAATATAAGATTAATCTTAGATAAAACTGGAATAGTGTTGATAAAACTGCAGAATAGAGTTAGATAAAACAGTAAAATAGTGTAGAATCGCTATGATATCCAGTAAATGTGCCCTGCTGTCGACCTTCTCAGTTCCAGAGCTCCTTTATTCCTCACACCGTTGGACTTGGAAACAGCCTCCCTGAGGATGTGCAATTTGAACTTCGGAAGTTCAAGAGAAGATGTAATACATTACTGATATACTCCTTCTGTCACTTCTCTCGAATTAACCCCTATTCTTTGAAAGATTTAATAATAAATGACTGGCCTCTGTGGGGTTGTTCCACGTGAATAGGGTTTATCTTCTGCATAATAATAATAATGATAATAATAATAATAAAATAATAATAATAATAATAATAATAATAATAATAATAATAATAATAATAATAAAATGATAATAATAATAATAATAATAATATTTCGGAAGGAGACCCTCTCGTAGACATGTTTTGTTAAAAATGACTGCTGCTTCAGCACTATTAATCTTATAAAGAGTCTTCTCTATCTTTCTGATGACGGCTTTCTCGTTGTTGCTTAGACTGGCGAGCAACGCACCAAAGGGCATGGTAAAATTCGGTTGAGTCATTTGATTTATTATTGCTTATACAATTCTCTCTCTCTCTCTCTCTCTCTCTCTCTCTCTCTCTAACGCGACGTTTCCTCCTGATCGACAGGACATTATCAAGTGATAACTGCTGAGGGACTGAATTTCAGTGGTTGTTGTTTAAGATTAAGCTGGCCTTGTGCCAGCACGGGCTCTTGCTCACAGAGCAGCCTGTTTGTTGTTGTTTAGGATTGAGCTGGCTTTATGCCAGCACGGGCTCTTGCTCATAGAGCAGCCCGTAGGTCATTTGAATTTTTTGGATGTGGAAAGGTGATTTTTAAGGATATGAGGTGAGCCTTTATTTATGATTCTATGGGTTATGCACGTGAAATGGTATGATTTGAAAAGGAAAGGAAAGGTGAACAGGCAAGGTTACAAACCCCTTTAAACCCTAAGGTACCCATTAGTAGGAGATAAAGATCGATAGTAGCGAGTCCTGGCGAGTCAGAGATAGCCAGTAAGGAAAACGAAAAATTTATAGTCAGAGAAAAACGGAAAAAAAAGCACATTAATCTATTGAGTTCAAGTACCATATTTCACTTAACGACAATAGAATAAACAGCGCCGATCGTTAGTGATAGAGATTCGGCGAGAGAAAAACGAAATATTATAAGTTCTAGAGAAAGCAAAACAAAAGTAAACAACAGCTTAAGCGGTAGTTAGAGTGACAGTTGAAATATTCGGTCGTTAGACGTTAGGCGGCCGAAAAACGGAGGGGAAAGGAGGATTGTTTAGTAAAAGAAAAAGCAGTTAATGCTACAAACAGCACTTATCACGAAGGAGGTCATCTGGGAGACTGCTCTCTAGGTCCAACAGAACGTGGACGAGCTCAGAGAAACAGTTTGATGATCGTTCTATAGCTCAATAAATATATGCTGTTCAGGAGTCCTGAAACGAAATTCTGATTGGAGGAAGTCGTCTGGAAGGGAGATCTCAAAATTGAGGGCTTCTTCGAAGATCTCTCCAAAAAGTCGTTCGTTAAAGTAGCGATTATCGGCGAGAGCTCTATTTAAGAAGTCACTGAATTCATCAATGGTCATCAGGAGCTTGTGAATTCCTTGTTCTCCTACGAACCGGAATTCACTTCCAGAGGCGACTGATCTGAGTTTTTTTTCGGTTGCCAGGTGGTGGATTTCATGTCTTGCTTAACTGCGGGAACTCCTCTGTTGTGTTCCAGCTTCGGCATACAAAGTGGGAGCTTCTTTAATTGTCTCGACCTGCATATCTTCCACTGGTTGTTCTGGTTTTTTTGTCTGCTGAGTTCCTGCTTCAATACGAGCAGGAGTCGACGTCGTCGGTGATGCGAAGGCTGGGGGAGTAACCTGAGGGGTTGGGGTTGGGGGGATTGACTGAGGGGTTGAGGGAATAACCTTAGGGGTCGGGGGGGTTGGAAGGGTTTTGGGGTTTGGAATTGAGGTTGTAGGGAAGGAAAGGATGAGGGGTTTGGGATATAGTGACGAGGTTTGGGGTGTTCTGCAGGGGAAGGTTGAAGAGCTTGTGGTGGAGGTGGTCGATTAGTTCGTGGATCAATACGAGGTTCAAATGGTGGTCGTCTTGAGGGCGATGGTTGTCGTTCTCGAGGTCTTGCTGGCGGTGGGGAAATGCCCTTCATCCTCCAGATTTTTTCCAGTCTGACAGGGCACCCCTTGAACCATGCATGATGAGACTGATGGCAATTTGGGCATCGGGCAACGGTGTGGCCTTTTGCTTTGAATTTGTTGAGGCAAACGTCGGTCTCATGCTTTTGGCTGCAGATTCCACAGACATGCTGGGCCGTGCACTCCCTCCTGTGATGCCCAAACCTCTGGCACTTGAAACACCTGAGAGGTTCGGGGATAAAGGCTTCGGTCTTGTAGTTTCCGAGGATCCCAAGGCTGATGAAGTCTGGAATTTTGCCTCTAAACGTAGCTTCGACTTTTTGAGTTTCTTCTTCAGTACCATCTCTGTTTTTCACTTTGCAACGTGAAGCAGTCAATATGCCTGGTACTTCGAGAATCCGTTCAATAGTGACATATTTAGGGACTTTGCAAATCATTGCTTTTGATGACTTCTCAGCAGGGTCCAAAAGGAGGCATAGAGGATCGTTCTTCAGGAGGTCTGCCGACTGTTGGTCCTTCGGGGTAATAATGAATTCCCCTTTCAGATTCGGTCGGGCTTGGAGTTGTGCTTTAGGGTATTTTTTCTCAAGTGCTAGGACGGCCGCATACGATGTCTGGTGTTCTTGGGAAGTTGCTTTGAATTTAGGGAGTGCCTGAGTCGTCATGGTAGGTGCTGGAGGCGTCAAAGGTTGAGGAAGGTCGATGACATTATTTAGGGCTTTTTTCCGTTTCTTCTGGACTTTCTGGAAGCCCTGATCGTCGAGGAGGGGCGGTTCCCCTTGCTGGGAGCCAGGAGAGGACGGCCGCTTCTCTGCCATCGTCTTGAGTCGACAAAGCGAGCTTCTAGATTATGTAATGGCCAATAGTATTGCGCAAGGATGACGTAACGTAAAACGTTGATGAGAGCAGCCGCGAGTCCATCTCCTTTTATCGTGGTGTTGCGAGCTCTTGAGTACGGGCAGAGCATCTCTTCGGCAGGACGGGTTTTCATTGGTTCCCGGGAAGGTGACTCATACGGCGGGCGTTGACGAGTCTTGCAGACCTTCTGAGAGGGGGGGGGGGTATCACTGGGAGCCTCTTGATTGGCTTCTACCTGAATGACGTCACCCCTGGTATTATCCTCATGTCCGGTGTTCGTTTCATGCGCGCTGGTACTTTCGTTAGGGGGGAGAGGTGAGGTCCTCCTCACACACGTCGGTATCAGGAACGCTTCTTGGGTGGTATTAAGGGGAGGCTTTTCTTCGAGGATGAGCAGCGCTTCTAGGAGACGCAGACGTCGTGGGTCAGGTGCTCTCCAGATGATTTCATATTCCTGACGATGTCGTCTCTCGTGATGTTTCTGTGGTGTACTACAAGGGCGTGCTGCCTAATGGCGCCCTCCTGGGCGTGGCAGGAAATCCTCTTTGACAGGCGCATCGTCGTCATGCCGATGTAAATCCTAGGGCATCCTTGGGCGGGGCATACGTATCGGTAGACGACGTTGACTGCTTCAGGGGGTCTCCTACCGGTGGGGAGGGGTTGTTCTTCATCAGGAGGTCTTTCGTACGCCGATTCTTGTAGTAAATAATGAGGGACACTCTCTTTCCTTCCTCCATGGGGCGGACGTGTTCCTCTATTATTTTTTTCATGGCTGCTTCTTCCTCCTTGTATTGGTGGTGCATGAACCTTTATAGGAAAGTTTGATATCCTCCGGGGGCGGAATGTTCCTTCTCTCTTCCTCCGTCATGTACCACTTGTCAAGGGCGGCTCGAGTTTCTCGGTTTACGAGTTTGTTCGAGTACCCATTGTTAATTAGCATCTGGGATGCTCGGTCGAGTTCGAGGTGTGTGTCCTGCCATGTCGAACTGTGCGAGAGGGCAGCACGCCCTTGTAGTACACCACAGAAACATCACGAGAGACGACATCGTCAGGAATATGAAGATCATCAGCGGGAGAGCCAACCCTGGGGGGAACCCCACGACGGACTGCGGTTCTTCCTAGAAAAGCGCTGCTCATCCTCGAAGAACAAAAACGCCTCCTCTTAATACCACCCAAGAAGCGTTCCTGATACTGACGTGTGTGAGGAGGACCTCACCCCTCCCCCCTAACGAAAGTACCAGCGCGCATGAAACGAACACCGGACATGAGAATAATGCCAGGGGTGACGTCATTCAGGTAGAAGCCAATCAAGAGGCTCCTGGTGATACCCCCCACCTGAGAAGGTCTGCAAGACTCGTCAACGCCCGCCATATGAGTCACCTTCCCGGGAACCAATGAAAACCCGTCCTGCCGAAGAGGTGCTCTGCCCGTACTCAAGAGCTCGCAACACCACGATAAAAGGAGATGGACTCGCCACTGGAACATCCTACGGGCTGCTCTATGAGCAAGAGCCCGTGCTGGCATAAAGCCAGCTTAATCCTAAACAACAACAACACTGGAATTCAGTCCCTCAGCAGTTATCGCTTGATAATGTCTTGTCGATCAGGAGGAAACGTCACGTTAGAGAGAGAGAGAGAGAGAGAGAGAGAGAGAGAGAGAGAGAGAGAATTGTATAAGCAATAATAAATCAAATGACTCAACCGAATTTTACCATGCCCTTTGGTACGTTGCTCGCCAGTCTAAGCAACAACGAGAAAGCCGTTATCAGAAAAATAGAGAAGACTCTTTATAAGATTAATAGTGCTGAAGCAGCAGTCAATTTTAACAAAACATGTCTACGAAAGGGTCTCCTTCCGAAATATACAAACATCAGGCTGCACGACCCCACAGCAAGAAATGAAGAAAGGACCAGGGACTTCAGAACGTCCCTCCTACAGTGGCAACTACAGGAGAAGACTGCCGATATGAAGACCCTGAAGGAGGAACATCACCGTCTGCGAGAAGAATGGGCGGAAATACGTGCTGAAGCTGTCCGCCCTGATCATGATGACAATACCAGACACAACATCCCTGCAAGAGACCACCACTACCAACCAGACGACCGAGCGGAGGACCAGCGTGAGCCTCCAACCTACGAAGATATTGATGCGCGCCTTGCCTACCTAAGCGAAGAAGACATGCATAACCGGGTTAGGGGCGTAACCCGTAAACTAGTCGCCCTCAACGGCGGTAAGCTACGCATTCAAGAAACGACGCAGAGGTATATCAACCTCACTGCCTACCAGCCCACCCCTGAACAAAATGACATATTAAACCTATAGGACTAAACTGCCACTTCATGTCAAAACCGAAGAAACACGAGAAACGCCTGGAGATTCAGCAGTTGGAAACAAAGAAGATCCTGACAACGACGGACGCCCTTTAACCTCTTCTGCTAGCAGAGGCCCTTACGGACAGGGGGTCATACTCGAGCGGTATTTACATCAAAGAGATGAAGGAGGCAGCCGCAGATCTGAAGAAGAAGGAAGACTTCACCGTAAGGCGTGCAGACAAGACAGCCGCGTTCGTGCTCATCAGCACCTCGGAATACTTCGAGAAACTCGACGCCATCTTGTCTGATGTCTCTAAGTTCGAGAGACTTACGAAGAACCTGACGGAAGACATCAAACGCGACGCCAACCGGGTCATCGCAGCCGTGAATACCGCTACGAATGCCACACACCTCCCGCCCTTCCAAGGTGATTACAGCCTCGGCTACCTATACGGGAACGTGAAGACCCACAAGGAAGGTAACCCCCTAGCCCGATCATCAGCCAAACGCCCGCCCCGACTTACGGTCTGGCCAAACGCCTTAATAAAATTCTGACCCCCTATATCCCCTCCAGGTACTGCCTCACCTCATCGGTGGAATTTTTGGAGAAGATCCGCGACTCCCCCGGTGCGGGAACCATGGCGTCCTTAGACGTTGAGTCCCTATTCACCAACGCCCCAGTCGACGAGACGATAGGGATCATCATGGAGCGGGTATATAGGAATCCCGATATGAGACCCCCTAACATCCCAGAAGATTCCTTAAGAACCTTGCTGGATATCTGTACGAAGAGAGCCCCTTTCACCACCCACCAAGGACAGATGTACCGCCAAAAGGACGGCGTAGCGATGGGGTCCCCCTTAGGAGTCCTCTTCGCTAACTTCTACATGGGAGAAGTGGAAGAAAGGGTTTTCTCGCAACACAGATGTCCCCGCACTTACGGACGCTACATCGATGACATCTTCGTGCAAGCCGACTGAGAGGATGAGGTAGAAGCCCTTCGGCAGCGGTTCCTGCAGCACAGCGCAACTCAAACTTCAAACTGTCGAGTACAGCAGCAACGATCGGCTCCCCTTCCTCGACGTCCTTGTCACGAAGACGAATCAGAAGTTGGCGACTACAGTTTACACCAAAGCTACGAACCTCGGACTTTGTCTGAATGGTGATACCGAGTGTCCTGCGCGGTTCAAGACCACCACCGTCAGGGCCTTCGTTAGGAGGGCCCTCTCGCACTGTTCGACGTGGCAGGGCACACACCTCGAACTCGACCGAGCATCCCAGATGCTAATTAACAATGGGTACTCGAACAAACTCGTAAACCGAGAAACTCGAGCCGCCCTTGACAAGTGGTACATGACGGAGGAAGAGAGAAGGAACATTCCGCCCCCGGAGGATATCAAACTTTTCTATAAAGCCTTCATGCACCACCAATACAAGGAGGAAGAAGCAGCCATGAAGAAAATAATAGAGGAACACGTCCGCCCCATGGAGGAAGTAAAGAGAGTGTCCCTCATTATTTACTACAAGAATCGGCGTACGAAAGACCTCCTGATGAAAAACAACCCCTCCCCACCGGTAGGAGACCCCCTGAAGCACTCCAACGTCGTCTACCGATACGTATGCCCCGCCCAAGGATGCCCTGGGATTTACATCGGCATGACGACGATGCGCCTGTCAAAGAGGATTTCCTGCCATGCCCAGGAGGGCGCCACCCCTCCCCCCCAACGAAAGTACCAGCGCGGCCATGGAAACGGGAAAAACCCCCCGACCGGGAACCATGAGAATAATACCAGGGGTGACGTCATTCAGGTAGAAGCCAATCAAGAGGCTCCGGTGATACCCCCCCCCCCCCCTTGAGAAGGTCTGCAAGACTCGTCAACGCCCGCCGTATGAGTCACCTTCCCTGGAACCAATGAAAACCCGTCCTGCCGCAGAGGTGCTCTGCCCGTACTCAAGAGCTCGCAACACCACGATAAAAGGAGATGGACTCGCCACTGGAATATCCTACCATTACCACCTTCTCACCATCCTGAGTTACGGGCTGCTCTGTGAGCAAGAGCCAGTGCTGACACAAGGTCAGCTAAATCAAAAACAACAACAACAACCACTGGAATTCAGTCCCTCAGCAGTTATCGCTTGATAATGTCCTGTCGATCAGGAGGAAACGTTGCGTTAGAGAGAGAGAGAGAATTGTATAAGCAATAATAAATCAAATGACTCAACCGAATTTTACCATGCCCTTTGGTGCGTTGCTCGCCAGTCTAAGCAACAACGAGAAAGCCGTCATCAGAAAGATAGAGAAGACTCTTTATAAGATTAATATTGCTGAAGCAGCAGTCATTTTTAACAAAATAATAATAATAATAATAATACAAAAGCTAGTAGGAAAATGGGAGGTAAAAAAATTTAATAGGCAACAAAGGGCAGGGAGAGAATGCAGACAGAAGTAAAGAGCAATTTATTAGATTTTCTTTTACACACAATTTGGCGATTGAAGGCATTCATTTCCTACAAGAATCTGGACAAATTCAGATAGTAGTTCTAGAAACAACAAAATCTTCTAATCAACAGAGAGAAAAGAGAATGATGAAGAATATTAGGATGTATAAATGAGTATATTCTGACACTGACCATCAGTCTCTTATTGCTACAATAAGGCTGACATTCAAGCATTCGAGTGAATAAGCTTAGAGTGTTTAAGTTTAATGTAGTGTACATTCTTGATACGAATGTGGACAGGCTATGGCAAAAGAATTCCAAAATGAACTTGACGGAAACAATCGATAATTAAATAGTAAGAAGAATCCAAGATATAGGAAAATGTCGAATTGCTATATCAGGAAAAAAAGATATATCAGCTGTATCTGAGATTGCTGGATCAGGTGACAAGAACAGATTAGAATCCGATGGTAAAATGAGTTCATAGTTCTGAATTAATAGGAAGTAGTAAGAAGAAAGCCTTAAGAGGGCTCTTAGACCTGAAAAAAGGTACGAAGAAGGACACTACCTTCAAATCGAGAGATTCTTTGTGGTGTAGAAGTATGGTGAAAAGAGTAGAGAGATT
>NC_061087.1:66425165-66432665 GCF_015104395.2 Macrobrachium nipponense | reverse complement strand
CTGATTGACGTAGCTCTTCTTTTTTTCATGCTCATAAACGGGGTTTCCCGTAAGTTTTTGAAAAATACACCAGTGTAGCACATCTTGTAACAGCCTAACAATTCCTGGACTATAATGTTATTAATGATCAGTGGTGTGGTTATACTTAAAGTGTTACGATACATCACTGCTTCGGCCATTTCAAAATGCGCCAGCCAATAAGAAAGTGATTTAACTTGTATGTGAGATACCAGCTCAAATACGTAGGCATGTCTTAGAACAAACCAACAAAGTTTGTGAGAGACATTGCCGAAATACTGTTTTCAAAAGTGGCGATAGTAAAAAAAAACCGTGGTACAGAGTGGATCATGTATAATCACGGTATACCACCATTCTCAAGAAGAAAGCACATTATAACGCATCCTCCTAGCATCGGAGATGATGAGCATCAGACGGCTCGACTTGTTGTTGGTGATAAACGGAGCTAAAGACCAGTTTTCTTTAACTCCGATGTCAGGAGGATGCGTTATAATGAGCTTCTTTCTTGAGAATGGTGGTATACCGTGATTGTACATGGTCCACTCTGTACCATGTGGTTTATTTTACACTATATCAAGTGATATGAGAAAAACAAATACTTAAAAGTCTATATAAAAGAATGACGAGTTCCTGGAGGCACCTTTATGGCCAAACCTAGAACAGTAATGAACTTTTAAAATTCTTTATCAATTTCTAGAATGATTAAAAAAGAGTCTTAACATTCTAAAAAATATTTGTATTGTTTTCCTATCCTATCTTTATTATTATTATTATTATTAAAAAAACCTATAATATCCCAATATATCACCAATAGATGTTTAGTAAAAATATTCCTAGCCAAATGTATAAATTCAATTGTGCTGTGGTCGATACTAATAGGTCCATACTCTGTAACTATATTGAAAATAACATTTTCAGTATTCCTAAAACCTTTTCATCTAATATGGTATAAATTTAAGCTGTGTGATTAGCACTGATGCAGAGAGGATTTTCTCTTACAGTGAATCTGAATAAATCTCTCTACACAGACTTGCTTGCTTAGCACTAAAGAAAAACGAGCTGTCATAATGATGCGGCAGCAGTGTAGTAGTCCTATTTTGCTAGTAGCGGCAGCAGTGTAGTAGTCCTATTTTGCTAGTTTATCTAAAGTGTGTGTACTCATCCACCATCGCATACTTGGGGTAAAATTAGGCAAAGATCGATCGATACCGGCTACCCTCTCTAGGCTTCTTTAGAAATCGTTAAGGATAGTTCCAAAGTTTAGGTAGTAGGTTAGTTAAGAGGCCAAGCAGTCCTAATAAGTTTTCCATGAAGAATTTTATATTTATCAAAAATATTCATATTTCCTTATTCAAAGCTAGATTACTAATCTCTGGTAGTCTTTGTTTTTTAATCTAAGAGATCATATGTATGATCCGCAGTGGAAATTTCCACGAGAGAAAGGTATTTGAATGTAGAATACAAGAGCACTACTACTTCAGTTAGCAATCATCATCTTTTTGAAAAGGTTATTTGAATAGTGAAATGATTTTCCCAGAACCCTTGCAACTATACTTAAACTTTTTTCAAAAAACACTCGAATGGAGAATACAGTTGAAAAGACTGAATTTGATCGATAGGTATACTATATGATATATGAACCTAGAATAAAAGTCGACTCTGTTTTATTCGGCATTTCTAACCTTCTCATAAGCTTAGCCTATATGGTAGCTATTGTGTTAGAGTCTTTCGAAAGGAGGAATGATCTTTCAAATATCCTCGCGACTACTTAAACTTTTTAAAATGACTTTTGGATGAAGAATGCAACAACCACCCTCCTTAGCTAGCTAGCACTCTGATATTTCCAAAAAAAAACATACACTCGATTAATATCTAGTATCCATTACTCTGATTAAGAATAAATCCAAAGGAGAATATATATTGGTTTTTTTCTCTTTTAGGAAGCCTCTTTCATATACAACGATGCAGACGAGATTACTCCTTGCGACTACTTAATCTTTTTTAAAATGACTTTTGAATAATGAATAAGTTATTAAATCTTTTTGAAAAAACTTAGAGAAATGATTTTTTACATATATATATAATATACTATTTTTTTAAAAGACTTTTGAATAAAGAATAACAAAACCTTCCACTCCAGTTATTAATCCTTTTGAAAAGACTTATGATAGAGAAATAGTTTTCCTAATCCTTGCGACTACTTAATCTTTTTAAAATGACTTTTGAATAAAGAATAGTTATTAATCTTTTTGAAAAGACTTATGATAGAGAAATTATTTTTACACACACATATATATATATATATATTTATATAGATATATAACTCCTGAATGAAGAATACAGTTATTAATCCTTTTTGACAAAAACTATTTGAATAGAAGAAATGGTTTGTCCAATCCTTGCGACTACTCAAACTTTTTAAAAAGACTTTTAAATAAAGAATACAACTTCCACTCCAGTTATTAATCCTTTGAAAAGACTTATGATACAGATATGATTTTTCCAATCTTTGCGACTACTTAAACTTTTTAAAATGACTTTTGAATAAAGATAGTTATTAATCTTTTTTTTGAAAAGACTTATGATAGAGAAATGATTTTTACACACACATATATATATATTTTATATAGATATAGATATATAACTCCTGAATGAAGAATACAGTTATTAATCCTTTTGAAAAGACTATTTAAATAGAGAAATTATTTTTTCCAAACCTTGTGACAACTTCTTAAACTTTTTAAAATGACTTTTGAATAAAAAATACAATTATTAATTCTTTTGAAAAGACTTATGATAGAGAAATGATTAGCGACTACTTAAACTTTTTAAAATGACTTTTGAATAAAGAATGCAACCCTCCTTAGCTAGTAGCTAGCACTGGTATTTCCAAAAAATTTTATACAAACAAAACATAAAACTCTATTAATATCCATTACTCTGATTAAGAATAAATCCAAAGGGGGAATATATTTGGTTGTCTCTTTTAATTTACATATATGTAGTATATAGCTCCCAGATACTCTCTACACAGACTTGCTTGCTTGCTTTGCACTAAAGAAACACGCGAGCTGTCATTTAATGATTGCCAAAGCAGCCAGTGCAGTAGTCCTATTTTGCTAGTATATCTAAAGTGTGTATAGGCTTGACATTGAAAAGGAAGGATGCTTGTTAAATTAACATCTTAATGATGATATCTCTAATTCTCATAACAACAACAATACTTCTCTGCTTCAATACTTCTTCTGCGCTATTTTGCAAGATTGATTATATATGTTACAGTAAGAACGCACACATACTTATCCATACTTTTCGGGGTAAAATTAGGCAAAGATCGATACTGGCTACCCTCACTAGGCTTCTATAGGAATCGTTAAGGATCGATAGTCTAGGTAGGTTAGTTAGTTAGTGGATACAGGCCAAGCAAGTCCTAATAAGTTTTCCATGAAGAATTTTATATTTATCAAAAATAAAAATGACTTTTGAATGAAGAATGCATTTATTAATCATTTTAAAAAGACTTGTGATAGAGAAATGATTTTTACATATATATATATATATAGATATAACTCCTGAATAAAGAATGCAGTTATTAATCCTTTTTGAAAAAACTATTTGAATAGAGAACTGGTTTCCCCAATCCTTGTTGCGACTACTTAAACTTTTTAAAATGACTTTTGAATAAAGAATAGTTATTAATCTTTTTGAAAAAACTTATGATAGAGAAATGATTTTTACATATATATATAGATATAACTCCTGAATAAAGAATGCAGTTATTAATCCTTTTTGACAAAACTATTTGAATAGAGAAATGGTTTCCCCAATCCTTGTTGCGACTACTTAAACTTTTTAAAATGACTTTTGATAAATAATAACGCCAGTTATTAATTCTCTTGAAAAGACTTATGATAGAGAAATGATTTTTACACACATATATATAGATATATAACTCCTGAATGAAGAATACAGTTATTAATCATTTTTGAAAAGACTATTTAAATAGAGAAATTATTTTCTCAAACCTTGCGACGACTTCTTAAACTTTTTAAAATGACTTTTGAATAAAGAATACGCCAGTTATTAATTCTTTTGAAAAGACTTATGATAGAGAAATGATTAGCGACTACTTAAACTTTTTAAAATGACTTTTGAATAAAGAATGCAACCCTCCTTAGCTAGTAGCTAGCACTGGTATTTCCAAAAAATTTTATACAAACAAAACATAAAACTCTATTAATATCCATTACTCTGATTAAGAATAAATCCAAAGGGGGAATATATTTGGTTGTCTCTTTTAATTTACATATATGTAGTATATAGCTCCCAGATAATTCATTCAGCATTGTTGAATATAAAATGCGCATTAGCGCAGCCAACCAAACTTAGTTCATCATCAGCATGGACTATTACAAGATCCTAGGTATCTCCCAAGATGCTTCAATGGAAGATATTAAAAGAGCTTACCGGAAAATGGCACTTAGATACCATCCAGATAAAAATAAATCATCGGATGCAGAGGAAAGGTTTAAAGCCATCTCGCAAGCTTACGAAATATTGAGCGATGTGAAAAAGCGAGAGTGTTACGATCAACATGTGAAAGGTAAAATGAAAGATGAGGAGGTACCTAAAGGGGGTAATAATAAAACTCGCTTCACATATACCTCTACCCATACTAGCGATCCCAAAACTCGCTTCACATATACCTCTACTAGCAATCCCAAAACTCGCTTTACATATACCTCTACTACTAGCGATCCCAAAACTCGCTTTACATATACATCTACCACTACTACTACTAGCGGTCCAATGGACGACATTTTCCATCAGTTCTTCGGCACCCACGGTAATTTTAATCACTTCTTTAATAACTCTGACGACGACGATGATGATGATGATATTCGTATGATGTGGAGAGGCATCAGTAGGCATCGAATGGGAGGTTTCAACTGTAATCACAAACACTATCACAGGGGGGGAAGGCATCATCATCAGGATCCTCCAATCTACCGGGACCTGTACGTGACCCTCGAAGAAATAGCTCAAGGAGTGATCAAAAAGATGAAAATCACGCGGAGTGTGTTTAGCAATGATGGAAAATATACCACCAGGAGAGAAGAGAAAATATTGAGCATTAACATTATGCCCGGTACGAAGGATGGTTTTGAGATCAAATTCGAAAGAATGGGAGACGAGTCGCCTGGCAAGGTCCCGGCTGATATCATTTTCGTTATTAGGGAAAAGCCTCACCCGGCATTTAAGAGAGACGATACTAATTTGATCTATTCGGTCAAAATCCCCCTCAGAGACGCCTGGTGTGGTACCAGCGTGTCTGTCCCTACTCTGGAAGGCCAAAGGGTCACACTCGATTTCAAAAATATAATTATCACACCTCAGACGAAGAAGATACTCTCAGGATATGGTCTACCTTTTCTTGACAACCCTTCCAGAAAGGGAAATATCATTGTTCATTTTGACATCCAAATTCCTTCAGAAATAATAACTTATTATTATTATTATTATTATTATTTTATTTAAAATAATAATAATAATAATAATGAAATTTATCACGTTCCCAAACACCAGAGAGTCTTAAAGGATCAAAAAACTAATAATTCTCTCTCTTTCTACTTGTCTCGTGAGAAAATTCTTGTTCTTTTTTTTTAAATCAATTTTAACACGTCCTGAGACTTTTAGACATTAGTTTTTTTTATAAAAATAATAATAATAATAATGAGACAGAAGAGTTTGATATTTTTGCCTTATCATAATAAATATATATATAAAAAGATATACATGTATTTATTTTTATAACAAGAAATGCTGATTACTGAAGAGAGAGAGAGAGAGATTGCTCCAATAACAACGATAGAGACATTTTCATATTTTTATATAGTAGGACAAAATGTTAGTTGGGAATATAAAATTCAATTTATAAATCAAATTCGAACTGATGATAAAAAAATGACAAAATAGTCCAAAAATATTTTTTTCATCAAACATCCACATTTTCGTCATCCGTCATTGCTCCAATAACAATGATAGGGACATTATCATATTTTTATATGATAGTATGACAAAGCAAAATGAAAAATAGTTTGAGTTAATAATAAAATTCAATTATAAATCAAATTCGAACTAAAATGATTTAAAAAATAAAAAAATGACAAAATGTATCATTGATGTCAAAAATTTTTACAAGTATGAAAAAGAGTTAACTCGGAAAACCTTTTAATATTTAGAGAAGTATATGCATATCAAAAATAAATTTTTTTGTCAACTAGTCAATTCAAGTCAAATAAAACAATTTATTATTAATCCAAATCCATATTTTTCGCATCTGTGCATTAACTCAAATCACTAATGATAGGGACAAAATGTGTGGAAATGTTCGGGATCATAATTTTTTTTAAAATCAACTAAAAAAGCTTTTTTTTAAAATTTTTATAGAAAAGGGAGAATATTTAAAAGGTTTTTATATCAAGTCAAACTAGTTGAATTCAATTCAAAATAAACTTTATTAAAAATTCTTTTTTTAAATCCAAAATCCACTTTTTCTCAAAACCGTCATTTTATTATAACGATAGAACATTTCATATTTTTTAAATGATTGTATGGACAAAATGTAGGGAATATAACATTCAATTTAAAAATAAATCAAATTCCAACTGATGATAAAAAAATAAACAAAATAGT
This sequence comes from Macrobrachium nipponense, assembly GCF_015104395.2. NCBI lineage: Eukaryota > Metazoa > Arthropoda > Malacostraca > Decapoda > Palaemonidae > Macrobrachium > Macrobrachium nipponense. Next base: position 66,425,951 of record NC_061087.1, on the reverse strand, counting down.
CCAAAAATATTTTTTTAATAAAAAATCCTTTTTCGTCATCCGTCAATTGCTCTAATAACAATGATAGAGACATTATCATTTTTATATACAAAATGTAGTAATGGATTTAAAATACTAGATGGGAATAGATACAAAATTCATTTATAAATCGATAAAAAGAGTTAACACATGATGATTATTTACAAAATAGTCCACAAGAAAAATATTTTTTAATCAAACATCCCATCTTTTTCGTCATCCGTCATTGCTCCAATAACAAATGTATCAGTTGGGGACATTAATCATAATGATATGATAAGTATAGTAAGTCAATATTTCTAGTGATGATAACAAAATTTGATTTATAAATCAAATCAATAAATGATATGACAAGCAAGTGAATGAAAAGATGTTCGAAAATACAAGTTTATGAAAAAAAGGTTCGGGTTTTTAACTTAGCTTTTTAAATATTTATTTAGAAAAGGATTATTATTTCCTATCAAAGTCAAACTAGTTGAATTCAAGTCAAATAAAACTTTATTAAAAATTCTTTTTTTTTAATCCAAAATCAAAATCACTCTTTTCATCCGTCATTAAAATTTCCAATTATAAAACGATATGAGACATTTTCATATTTTTAAAAGATGATTTTTGTATGACATTGTTTAGAGGTGGGATAATAACATTTAATTTATAAATCCAATTCTAATGATGATAAAAACATGACAAAATAGATCCAAAATATTTTTTTGGAATATCCACTTTTCGTTCATCCATCATTGCCACTCCTATAATAACAATGATAGA
>NC_061087.1:66414861-66424665 GCF_015104395.2 Macrobrachium nipponense | reverse complement strand
TAGTCTAGTCGCAACAAGGTTTAGGAAAATAATTTCTCTGTTCAAAAAATTCTTTTCAAAAGGATTAATAACTGGCGTATTCTTTATTCAAAAATCATTTTGAAAAGTTTAAATAGTCGCAAGGATTGGGAAAACCAAATTTCTCATTCAGCCTTTTTTCAAAAAGATTAATAATAATAACTGAAATGGTTTTTGTATTCTTCTTCATTCAAAAGTCATTTTAAAAAGTTTAAGTAGTCTAGTCGCAACAAGGTTTAGGAAAATAATTTCTCTGTTCAAAAAAGTCTTTTCAAAAGGATTAATAACTGGCGTATTCTTTATTCAAAAATCATTTTGAAAAGTTTATTAAATAGTCGCAAAGATTAGAAAAATCGATCATCATTTCTCTGTTCCAAAAGCCTTTTCAAAAGGATTATTAATGACTGCTGTATTCTTCATTCAGGAGTTAGTTAGTTATATATCTATATCTTTATATATATATATGTGTAACAATCATTTCTCTTTCATAATTATTATTATTAATTAATTAATTAATGTTTTATCATTTTTATCTTAACCTATATCGTATTATTATTAATTAATTAACACATATGTAAAAAAAAATAATAATAAGAGATATTATTATTATTAATCTATCATTGTGTATTCACTGGCTAAATAAAAAAAAGATTAAAACTCTTACTTGTGGTTTTTATTAAATCTTTTTTATATATATACTAAAAAATAATGGATCATCATCTTAATTCATCATCATCATCATCATCATTGTCGACTACCTTAGACGATATGATTAACAATGTTAAAAAAGAATATGAAATGTCGAAATATTATCACATTATCTGCTTAGCGCTATTTATAACCATGTGTCTAATATCAAGCTTTGGTAAAATGACCAGTAACTACCTTATCGCTTTTTTCCTATGTAACTTTTTATTCGCGTGGCTTTATCCGTCTCTATTTATTAAAGAAAAACCTCATCATCGCCACAATTAAGATCAGAAGGTAATACTAAAGATGAATCTTCATCACCCTGATCATCCTGATCGTCGTCGTCTTCGTTTTCCTCCTCCTCCTCGTCATTGTCATCATCAGCAGCAGCATCATCATCATCGATAGTGAATAATGATGATGATGCTGATGCTGATGGTAGAGGTGGTGATGTTAACGGTGATGATTCTCGTCGAGGTTTTTTATTCCTCGGTTCTTCATCATTCATTCTTTCATTTTCACTCAAATAATGCTTCTTATCATCATCATCATCCTCCTCCTCTTTTTTACTAACGTCGTTAATAATGATAACGATTCGTCTCGTTGTTGATCATCATCATCATCTTTGTCGACGACGACATTCACGTCGTCGCCGCCATCACCGTCATCATCATCGTCATCGGATAATACTGATGATGTCAACCACCATTCATCTTCCTCATCTTCTTCTTTTGAATTTTTCTCCAACAACAACGAAGAAGAAGAAGGTTGATGATGATTCTTTTCCACCACTAGTAGTACTGGCTGTGGCGGTGGTGATGGTAAATTTTGATCAATCATTATTGTTACATCTTGCGGTGGCGGGGGCAGTGATGGTGGTGATGGTGATGATGGTAAATTTTGATCAGTCATCATTGTTACATCTTGCGGCGGCGGCGGCGGCGATGGTGGTGGTGGTGGTGGTGGTATAACATTACCATTCCGGGTTTTTATCAACATTGGAGATTCGTAGTAAAAATCATCATAATTTGGCGACTGTCGTTGTCGTCGTCGTCGTCGTCGTCGTTGTTGTTCTTCTTTGGATCGCTGCAACCAACGCTTCACTTTTTCTTTTCTCGTTGTTGTTGTTGAATTTTCTAATGATAGTGGCCTTCTCCTTCTCCTTCTCCTCCTCGTCGTCGTCAGTGATGTGGATGGAGGAGTAGGAGGATGGATGATGATGGTGGTGGTGGTGGTGGAAGTGATTGTTGATGATTTTCCTTTTTGAATTGACTATTATTATTATGCTCTTCCTTTTCTCCTTCTTCCATCATCATCATCATCATCAACGACGACGACGACGACGACGCTGCTGCTGGGCGGTGGCGCCGGTGGTGGTGGTGGTGGTAAATTTGGATTTTGCCACGTTAAATTGTTCAATTCTTCCGTGTTTAGAGATATCTTTTTCATTTCTGATGATGGTTGAGAAAGATCTTTATTACCATCACCATTATTATTATCATTATCATTATTATTATCATCATTATTAAATGTCATCTTTTTAATCATAAAATGTAATCCGAATGAAATTAAGCAACAGAAAACTGTTTTTAAAATTAATTCGAAAGCGTTGGGAGGTTTAGACATGTTATTCAAAGTTGCGATTATTTTATCATCATTCTTATTATTATTATATTTTGATAAATTTAAAGATACAATTTCAGAAAGATGAATCAACTTATTGATATGTTGCGAATCCATATATTCGAGTTTTTTAATCGTTTGTTGTATGGTAGGGATAACGTATTTTAACGCTCGTAAAGTAACGTTATTATTATTATTATCCTCGGTTCAAGTCCAGTGCCACTTGACACTTGAGTGCGCTCCAGACCTCTGCCTGCCCTAGCCTTACCCTTGAGAACCTCGCTCAGACCCAGGACATGACAGAGGCCATCTACACTCTTTTTGGTTACCACCAGGCCAGTAGCACACCGTTACAGATCGAGTTGAGCTCCTGCCGAGCTCTCTCTCCCTGCTGTCCTATTACTTTGTTCTGCATGGAAGAATCCAGTTCACCCACGGACTATGGTGAAGTCCTGCAGCCAACTGACATCCCTCAGGCCTTTACAGTCACTCCAGGGAGATAAAGTAAGAAAACCACAATTGTTTGCTAATGTTTACCTCTTTATATTGCACTAAAATTTCCTTGCTGTCAAATTCCTAGCGCCCCAATTACAGGAATACTTTAGATTCTATTTTTCTATTCCCAGTAATGGTGTGTTTCCTTGCTTGATATATGCTCTCACCCTCCATTTAAAAAAAAACAGTCGAATAAATTGCTGATCTCATATACATTAGGGTGATAGCATTATTGTTAATGTAAACATTGCACAACCTCAAATTCTTGTGTCATTACTGTGCATCTTTCAGACCCTTTACAGGTCCTCCAATATGTGCCTTGTATTCACATACTCCAGTAGAACCACCTCAAGTCTAACTGCCACGAAGATCCTGGGGTGACATATCTGCAGCACCAAAGTAATAATCATTCGCTCCAGTGTTTTACTACTGTATATTTTTAAATCTTTTAAGCTAGGTCCCACTTGGTAACCCTTGCTAATTTGGCACCAGTGCTCTGTTTCACCATGTGATTTTAATGTAAATTTGAGGCGCCATGGAGACTGATAGTGGTCCTTGTATAATTAACTCTTCAGATACCCCTGCTGAGAATTATAGTGCTTAATTGTTTCTTCTGAGTATATTTCGAAATCCTTATCTCTGTAGCATTTTGTTATAAGAGTGTTCAATTAGGGTTATTTTTTTTCTTTTTCTGTTTACATCTGCCAATACGCCCAATCAGATTAATTGAGTTGTAATCGTCATTGGCTTTTGGTTTAGAGTTTTTGGAAGAGTGACCTCAAGGTATGGTGGCATATAACAATGCAACAATACACATACACACACACACGGATATATATATATATATATATATATATATATATATATATATATATATATATATATATATATATATATATATATATATATATATATATATATATACTATCATCTGTTGCAGTTAATGATAGGTGAATGATGTATTAATTATTTTTAATAATGTATTAGATTTTTTTTAACTGTTAATTAGTAAAGAATGGTAATTGCTAGTTTCTCCTCTCCGGTGTTTGGCTTGTTGTATGTTTTTACTAATCCTCTTTTTCAAATTCCATATTTGGTGATTTCTCTGGGAGTGGCCTTCTCCCCGCCAAACCCCCCGGCTCTTGCTGACCAGTGGGGAGATGAAAGTCTTCTGGTGATATGAGCCAGTTGTTTCCTGGACCTTAGCTTGGGCGCTGTTTGGATTGTCCGTTGGTACTGATTATTGGCCTCTGCATATGTACTTGGACTGGAGATTATTCACCCCCTAACTTACTTTTTGGATCTCCCAGTTCGCAGCTTCAGGATTATCCTTAACGCCTTTGGTTCAGTTATAAAGCCAAGGGGACCTCTCTGTCCCAAGGTAAATTATTTACATTTGATAAGCTCTCAGCAAATGTTTCTCTGCTGTCGTATTCAGTGGACAGTTTGATACTTGCCAGCCACCTGTTAACATTTCTGGATTCAGCGCTGATAATCACCTTGATTTGTCCTCCAGACGTGGAGTTGTACCTTGCCTTGAAACTGGAGAACTTTAAAACATACAGAGAAGTGTTAGGAATAGAGGTGTATTGTTAGGTTATTCTGTCTTTTTGTCTCTCCTCCTTTCTGGACCCCCTCCTTTTTATGTTTGAATGTGTTGGTTTCTGTTATTAGTTGAGTATTTGGGATTTGTTTAGTGACTATTTAAGTGTGCTTGTTATTCATATATTTTTGTATTATAGAGGTTCAGGTGTGATTTCTGCCTAAGAGTTATGTATTAAATTTAAGTTATTTTTCTCAAGTGTTTATTTTCACCCCTGAATTGATTTTGCACACTGTGGTTTAAGGTTGTGGTACGATTTCACACCTTGTGAATTTCGTATCCTGTTTAGTAAATACAGGTGTAACCTATAATTGGATAAGTATATAGTGTGGTGGTTAAACACGCCATCACAAACTGGCGACCTTGACAGGATTTTTCGTGCCTGTGTGTATTCACTTGTGTGCAAAATTAATTTTAGGGGTTTTGTTTTGGGCAACATTTTTACACCTCTTCGTGAGTTAGGTTTTTTTGAAAGTATTCCTTTTTGTGATTTTTGGTCATAATGGAGGTGGCTAATATAATTGAACTTTTGAGTGGAGAGGGGTGGCAAGCAAGGCTCGCAGAGTTAAATAGGCCTGAGTTGGAGCAGGTGGCTCTACATTTAGAGATAGAATTTGATGCCTCTGTAAAGAAAGGATTATTATTGTTACAAATTTATGAGTGTGTCAAAAATGTAAAACCAGATGGTGATCAGGAGGTTAAGCAGGAGCTAACTGTAGAAGTGTTGAACAAACAAATTGAATTGAAAATGTTGGAATTTAATATGGAAAAGTTTAAGGCGGAGGAGAGAGAAAAAGGAAAGACAGCATGAAATTGCTATGAAGGGTTTGGAACCCCCTTCTCCTTCTTCTCCCAGTAGATCCGTAACGCCTGTTATAGATTTGGTACAGGCTTTAAAATTTGTGCCTACTTTTCAGGAATGTAATGTCGCTGAGTTTTTGTATCTTTTGAAAGGATAGCTGCTAGGTTGCAATGGCCACGGGAATATTGGACCACCTTATCCAAAGCAAGTTAGTAGGTAGGGCCCCGAGAGTTTATGTGACCTTAGGACGAATCTTTATCCTGGACTATGAAAATGTGAAAGCCATAGTTTTAAAGGCTTATGAACTGGTGCCTGAGGCTTATCGCCAGCGGTTTAGAAATTTACAAAAAGGTAATGAACAAACATTTGTAGAGTTTGCTAGGGGGAAAAACAGTATGCAGAGGACTGGTTCAAAGTGGATGATTATGACAAGTTGAAGGAGTTATTGTTAGTAGAAGAATTTAAGCGGTGTGTACCAGATAAACTAAAAGTACATTTAGAGGAACTGAAAATAGAGACGTTACAGGAGGTTGCCATTGCAAGTGACGAATATTATTTGTCACATAAAAATGAGTTAGGGGTGATTAATCACGCAAAGTCTGGCTGGATTAGAACAAGGGGTATAATGTTTATAATCCGGAAAAGTTGAGAGGCATGACATGCTTCTTTTGTAATAAAAAGGGCCATGTAAAAAGTCATTGTTTTGCCTTCAAGAAGTCCCTGCAAGCTAATGGTAGACCAGTTATGGGCATTGAAAAGAGAGAGAGCGATCCCGTCCAAACGAGAACGGCTGAACAATGACTATCCAATTGCTTTAACAGGTATTTGTCCCATGGTAGTGTCTCGTCTGTGAATTCATCCAAAGTTAAAGAGGTTCGTATTTTGCGAGACACTGGTGCCGCTCAGTCGTTGATTTTACGAGAAGCATTACCTAGCGATTTTGTCCATGATTATGAAGAGTTTGTGTTGTTGTCTGGTTTTCCCGATTCGTTCGAGTCCTATCCGATCGGTAATTTCCATTTAAAATGTCCTTCCTTTTCAGGAATATTGAAATTGGCCATTGTGAATAAGTTTCCTGTTAAGGACGTGGATGTAGTGGTAGGAAATGGTGTGGCTTATAAAAATAAACATAATCCAATTTTGATAAATAATGAAATTGCAGTAGTTACTCGTTCTAGAGCTAGTGTTGTTGACGCTGCAGAGTCAGCAACAGATGTAGATTTGAGTAGTTTAGAACGTAGTGATAGCGTAGTTGTAGGAGATATTGGGATTTTGAAGGACAAATTGAATTGGACTACTGAAGAGCTTATTAAAGCTCAGAAAAAGGATTTTCGGGATCTCCCCATTGAGTCAGGTGAGGTGTCTGATGTAACTGTTCCAAGATTTAAGATAATTAATAATATTTATATAGGTTGAGTAGGCCTATGGAGGCTGATAATATTGATCATGAAATTTTGAAACAGATAATGGTACCTTTTGTTTTGTTTACAGGAATGAGTTAATATCATTAGCACATGACAGTGGTTTGGCTGGTCATTTTGGCATTCATAAGACTTCGGGGAAGTTGGCTCATGAATTATTATTGGCCCAAGTTGAAGGCAGACGTAAAGAAGTTTGTCAATAGTTGTGACGTTTGTCAGAAGGTGGGTAAGCCCAATCAGTCTATACCAAAAGCACCTCTATGTCCTATCCCCCCTTGTTTCTTGTGAACCTTTTAAAGAGGTAATTATTGATGTTGTTGGACCATTGCCCAAGACACGTAGTGGTAATGAATATATTTTTACTATTATGGATAAAATGTCTCGATATCCTGAGGCAATACCACTACGTACCATAAAAAGTGTTAAGATTGTAGATGTATTAATTGATTCTTCACCAGTTTGGGATGCCTAAGATAATTCAATCAGACTGTGGTACTAATTTCGTCAGCAAGTATTTTAAAGAGAAAATGGCAGAGTTAGGTATTAAACATGTGACTTCATCTCCTTATCATCCTGAAAGTCAGGGTGCTCTGGAGAGGTTTCATCAAACCATGAAATCGATGATTAGGAAATATAGTTTAAGTCACGGTCTGAGTGGGATAAAGAATTACCATATCTCTTGTTTGCTTTTCGGTCGGCTCCAAGTCAATCATTAGGTTTGTCTCCTTTCAATTTGGTTTTCGGACATTGTGTTCGTGGTCCTCTTGATGTCGTAAGAGAGTCATGGGAAGGTGACATTCCTGATATTAATTTGTTGGATTACATGACTAATTTGGGTGATAAAATGATGAAGGCTTGGGAATTTGCTCGTGAAAATATGTTGTGTAGTCAAAGAAGAATGAAGTACTTTTTTGACAGGAAAACCAAGACTCGTAACTTCGCTGAAGGCGACAAGGTGGTTGGTGTTGTTACCTTTTCCTGGTAATCCATTAAAAGCTTCATTTTCAGGTCCTTGGAAAATTTTGGAAAAAAAATTAGTGATGTTAATTATTTAGTAGAGACTCCTGAGAGAAGGAAACCTTTTCAGCTTTGTCATATAAATATGTTGAAGGCATATATGGAACGGGAGAAAGGTATTCCTGTGGCAACAATTGGAGAGATTATTACATATAATAACCTTTATTCCTTTTCAGAGGAAGAACGTAATGAGAATAAATATGGCAATGATGGTAACTGGCCATCAGGTAATATGACTTCTTTAGAAAATTTTGATAGTTCAATTTCTCATTTGTGTTATGAGAAACGTAGGTCTCTGAAGAAGTTGGTGTGTGATTATAAACAATTGTTTTCAGATGTCCCAGGAAGGACATCAGTCCTTGAACATGATGTGGACGTAGGTAATGACACGCCTGTGAAACAATCTCCTTACAGGTTAAATCCTTTCAAGAGTGAAGTTGTTGCTAAGGAGGTGATTATATGTTAAAACACGGTCTAATTGAGCATAGTCAAAGTCCTTGGTCATCTCCTGTTGTATTGGTAAAGAAACCCGATGGAGATTTTAGGTTATGCATTGACTATAGAAGGATTAATGAGTTGACTAAATCTGATTGTTATCCATTACCACGTATTGAAGATTGCATTGATCGGATGGGTAAATCTAAATATATAAGTAAATTTGATTTATTGAAAGGGTATTGGCAAGTTCCTTTGTCGAAACGAGCAAGGGCCTTGTCAGCCTTCGTAACACCTCAAGGGTGTTTCAATGTCGTGTGATGCCGTTTGGTATGAAAAATGCCGCCGCCACTTTTCAAAGGTTAATGAATACGTTGGTGTACGGTTGGAAGGGTGTGTCGTTTATATTGATGACATTGTTATTTATAGTGATGATTGGGAAAACACATTTAAAGCGTATTAAGGCCTTGTTTGAAGTACTGAAGAAAGCTGGTTTGGTGATCAATTGTTAAAGAAATGTGAATTTGCAAAAGCAAAAGTCGTATATTTAGGTCATGAAATTGGTGATGGTAAGGTTGCTCAAAAACAAGCTAACGTTGAGTGTATTGAAAAAATGTAATTCCAGGTGTCGGAGAGATGTCAGGAAAATTCCTGGATTAGTTGGGTTTACAGACGGTTCGTTAAGAATTTTTCTGATATCGCCGAGCCTCTAACGAATCTCCTAAGAAAGAAGGTAATTTTTGTCTGGACTGACGAAGCGCAAAGGGCTGTTTTGATAATTTGAAAAGGGTACTTCTTAATTATCCTGTCTGAGAGCTCCTGATTTTTGACCTTCCTTTTTCTCTCGCCACGGATGCAAGTGACGTTGGAGTAGGGGCAGTGTTATTGCAGAATGACGAACAGGGAATTTCCCACCCTGTCGCATTCTTTTCAAAAAATTGTCCTCTGCCCAACGTAAATATTCTACTGTGGAGAAGGAGACTCTTGCTGTAGTGCTAGCCATTAATCATTTCCAGGTTTATCTCTCTTCCACAGAACTCCTATAAAGATTATGACGGACCATAATCCTTCATCAGCAGGTACAAGAATAAAAAATCAACGATTGATGCGATGGAGTCTCCTGCTTCAGGAGTGGAATTGGAATTTTCACATATTCCAGGAAAAGTTAATATTGTTGCCGATGTTCTTTCTCGCAGCGTGAGTAGAAGTTCTTGTGGAGGCCTATGCGGATATTAAGGTAGTATCTGTATCGTTCTAATTACTGTATGTGTGCTGTTGAAGTAGGTGCTTAGGTTATTTTTTTTTTGTAAAGAGTAGTTGATTGTACAATGAATATTTATTAATCATAATTTCCTTTGCAGGAGTTGAGTAAATGCATAAGGCTATAAAATTAAGACTGGTTAAATATTACGACCATAGATGAAAGTAGAAGGTGCTACTCGGTGTTCATATTTTGTGGGCAATGTTTATCTAGGAAGGTTGGTGATGCGTTAAAATGCGTTATGGAATGAGTGTTATAGGACACGATAAGTTAATATCGTAAAGTTGTTACTGAGAGGTGTGGTATACAAGGATGGTGGTATGTATTTACTGATCATTGGCATATGGTGCAATACTGGTGGGGTGATTAATTTGTTAGGGTACTAATCGGAGAGTTTACATTGTTAGCTGACAGCTACTTATCCGGGCACTCTTTATTT
>NC_061087.1:66392361-66397361 GCF_015104395.2 Macrobrachium nipponense | reverse complement strand
CACATGGATTGTTCAAGCTACCAACAGTTACCTTGCCACTGAGGCGTTCCCCATCTTACCCTCTATCTCTCTCCCTCTGGCCATTAGATATAGAAAAATAACTTTCACAGGGCAGTAAACACACAAAAAAAAAAAGAAAAAAAAAAAAAAAAAAAAAAGACTAAATTATGAAATAGGAAAACTCTAGCTCTCATTTAACGAAGTGAAAAATCTTGGCCCGGAAGAGATTTTCCAAAAAATATCGTCTGCATTACGGAGACCAACTCTCGGAAAAGACAGCCTGAGACGCGGGATGAAAATATCGGGGATTTTTATTTACTCGTAGGAAATTCATCAGGCACCATATCTTTGCACCGACCTTCAGCTCTTTATACATCATTATTTCACTCTGATTTTATGACCAAATACAAGCGTTATGGCGACGGTACTTCTTTTCCTTTAGATAATGTAAGGTTAGACTTTTTTTCAGGACAAACATGATTTTTATAGGTAGTTTAATGACCGAAAAATATAGGTTATTGGAAAGTTGTTAGAATTATTATCTATATATAAACCACTGCATAATATATTACATTTTATTGTTAACAAAAATCAGTTGTAATACGTAACTAAATGACGCGAAATAAAACACATTATAAATTGGCTAGAATTTTGAGAAAATAGAATTGGGCCGGTGGAGTAAAATTCAAAATGTGAGATGGAAGCGAGATATAGAGTAACCCATTTCCTTGATTTGAACTAACTAAGAATTTCCCTTCCACATTGGCATCAGATTACTGATCCCTTGAGAGTATTTTGGCTTAGCAGTTTTCTCCTCTTTGAATTGCTATAACAAGCAAACACAAAAACCCTTTTAATGGCTGCTAACTGATGTCAGAACCTCCACGATAGTTACTCATACCTAAGGGACTCGTACTTCTTTTCTCTTGTAATATGGTCCCAGTTTAATCTTTCAAATGGCTTCCTTGCAAGTCACTAAATTTCACACATCTGATGGAAAGGGGTCTCTGGCTTATCTCTAACTTTTTGCCTGACCTAGACTCCTTTTTACCTGACCTGGTCCTTAGCATTGTTGACAGACCCGTGAGTTCCTGGCTCTGCCTCCTCAAATCTGCATACCCCTGGACCTCTCTCGAACCACCAGCACTTGTATAGTTCTCTCTGTTTCGTACTTCCCTGATATCATTCAAATGTCTTTTTCAGATTACGGTAGATGAATCGCCTCTCAATAGACTCGGACTTGACTTTTTAGAACAATAATATCTAGTTTAGACAGGATGCCACCAGCTCAAATATTTGAGTAATGCAGCCTGGTTTTCCCATCAAATCACATTTGCACGTGACTAGTAAGGTGCCTAGCCTAGAGAATTCATTATGCTAGAGATAGTGGATTCACGGTAGCTGACGCTGCTCTTTTATTCCAACTTGTCTAGTGCATTATACCTGGAAGCGGTCTAGCGCTTGATGACTGCCTACTGCTCTCATTGAAACATCATCTTGACGCTGAAGAGGCTAGTAAGATCAAGAACTATGTTGAAACTCTGCCAGCGAGTCTGATTGACAAATGCCCCTGGCTTGTTTCATTATTGAAGAATATTTGTTTCTAACTCTTCGGTGAATACTTGCATGTGACCCTCGTCCCTTGGCCGAAGACCTGGTACAGACTATGGCCGTCATTCTGCCATCTAAGGTAACTGAAATTGAACATTTGTTTTATTGACTCTTCACCCCTGTTCACGGCTCTCATTCTTATTTTCAGTGATGTTTATTAACTTCATTCCCATTCCAAGACTCCCATTTCCCTTTGAGACTATAAAGTAATTTGTGTGATACAACTAAAACGTTAAAAGAATTATGCTACTCCTAAAATAATGTTTAAGGTTATTGCAGTTTCATGCACTATCGAATAATTAAACTTCCAGAGAGGCCTTACATTTTGCCATGCAACTTTTGCTTGCACTGTTCCCTCCAGGAATTTCGATACACAACTTATGGACTTATGGCTATTGGTAAGTAATACTAGGACTATTATGGTAATACTGCACTGGGCATTTACATTTTATCTGGGGCTATTTTGTTTTGTTACGAAGAACTTGATTGGCCGGAACTATATCGATGACAGTTTGTTTATCAATTTTGTCTCGTAAATCCACAGTTAAAATAAGCAATATAGAATAATAAACTTTTATCATAAGGATACTATTGATCTTACGAGCTTCAAATGAAAATGAATATTACTAAAATTAGAACAACAACAGTCTCTGTAGAAATCATATTTATTTCTAATTATCATACATCACCACCGTTACTTTCTCGTACGGTGAACGTCTATTTTATACTAACAAAACTGTAAGAAAGTTCTTGAGATTTTTCAGTGATAGTATCACTCATAAGTCGTAACATTTTTAATGCTTTTAAACTCGAGTTAATACCCTCTGGAGCTACATGTCTAAATCTAGTGGAGTGAGATGTTGCCCCCTTCTAGACATATAGGAGTTAAAATTAATATACAAATGTAATTTCTAAAATTATTCTTCAAACGAAGTCCATCTGACAATTTACGAGTAAATACCCAACCACACGGTCTAGCTTTGCACGACGAACTCTGCTGGATGTAACGTCAGAAGCAGAGAAACAGCGGAGAAGGGTTTGACTTTTCCCCGTTTCTGACGTCAAATCGAGCAAAGGTCGTCCGGCAAAGCTCGACCGTGTGGACAGGTCTGCAGGCATGAATTAGTTCAACAGTAAAGGCAGCGTCGAAAGTCCTTCAGACGGTCCAGACAGACTGGTCTCGGTTATTCCTCAAACCTGTGACGCATGAACGCTGTGATCTTGAATCGCATATTCAATAACAAGTAAGTAATTACTCTCGTGACCTAACTCAGGAAATATGTATTTGCTTTCTTTGCTAAGCCATAGATATAGAACGAGATTTAGATGTTGAAACCATTCAAAACCACACTTATGTGTATCGATTGAATGAACACTGTGGGGTGGATGTTCTAGTATAGGCAATCCCTAGAGTACTCCTGCTATTCACTGGCGATCTTTTAAATATCTAAGTTCAAAGAAAAAATGGAAGGGAGAAGGATTCAATTGCCTCTTTTCAATACATAATATCTCGGGTTTCATTTCACTGAACATGTGACGTAAAACTTATGAAAAGTTTCCAGATAACTGCTATTGACCTTGAAGTCAAAAAGAAAGAAAAAATATTTTCTACACTCTGAAAACCTATTCTTCTTACAGTTTTATTTTCATGATGGCTCATCTTTGCTGGTAATTTCCTTCATGAAAACGACAATGGAAACTATTTCGAAAATTAAGTGGGAAAAAAATTGCGTCTACTCAGGAAGTTTCTTTCTTTATGATGTACAAAAAAATTTAATGATAATATATTATTTACTTAGCCCAAGATAAAAGCTTATAATAACAAAAGAATTCATTTTCCAATGTATATGAAATGTTTCCTACCAATATCATTCCTAGGCAACTGAAGGAATCGTTGGCTTAGATTTTTTTTTTCTTTTAAGCTTTGTAATCGAGAGAAGGCCAATATACTATAGTAAAAGCCGCTTGGTGACCTAAGTTGTTTCGTTCCCGCTTTGTGCTTGGTAGAACCGAGTCAAGGGGTGAGGGAAATCAATTTCCCACGGTGGAAATTTATAGCTTTATGACTGCATAATGTGTCAGGACCAGGCCTAAAGTCTCGTCCATATAGTCGAGGTTTGCTCGACGAATTCTGCTCGTGATGTCAGAAGTGTAGAAACGGCGGATGAGGTTCTGACTTTTCCCGCTTCTGACATCACATCAAGCAAAGTTCGTCAAGAAGGCTCGGCCGTGTGACGGGCTTTATGTCTCAAATTCCATAGATCCGTCATACCATATTATACTTCTACCGTGATTAGAATCCCATTAACCTGACCAGTAGCACAAGCAAATAAATCCATCTGTTTAAGAGCTACACCTCCTTTGAACAAATATTTTTACTTTTCTCCTGACCGCCATTGTTAAATTCAGTTATTTGAATGTTGGTAACTATAAACATGCTGAGAGAATATATTATTGGCCCTTTACCTATTTCATTGCATGACCTGATTTATAGTGCCTTCCCTGACCGTTCTAATGCCTTTGTAGTTGGCGGAGACTGCAACAGCCATTTTCCGTCACTGTCTAGAACCTCTGCACACAGTTGTTATGTTTCCTTCTCTCGTCTCGTATTCATCAATTAATCACTTTTTACGTGCATCTTGTATCCATTTACTAATATCTAGCTGATTCTACTCTTCGCTAACCCACATGGTTCCCTTCTTAGTGTTCCTGGGGAATTCCTGATGCTGTCAATGTAGATTTTGAGCTTTTCACCATGACCGAGGAAGAAAGAAATGAATGAATTAGCCTAGTAATATTTTCTTACGAAACTCCCCGCGACTATCCTGTAAAGTATATGTTTGAATTCTATCTTTTAGTTTGGTTAATGTTTTGGTTTTAGTAATTATGAGCTGAATGTCTTGGTGAGATCATATAAAGGCTTGGCATAGTGTAATATCAGAAATATCAACTGCGTACCACATACTGGCAATACCTGTCAGTACAGCGTCCTCTATTTCTACGTTGAAATTTTTTTTCAGAAAGGAAGGTTTAGTTTTGCCTACCATATAGATGAACTTGAATGAAAAGGTGACGGGCTCGTCAATAACACAAGTCTAGACCAGAAAATAATTTTTTCAGCAAAGTTTCCTTGTTTGTTCTCCTGTCTATTGTCAAGCAGTGTGCTGCATTTTTCTTCTGAAATTTAAAGGGTCATTCAAATTGGATTTGTATTTATGGTATATCTGATTAAAGACCAAAAACTGATTTAGAGTTTTATTAGAATTCCACATCAAAATAGACAGCCTTCTTTGTAAAGTTCTATGGATTATGAACTTGGTTGAATGACTACTAAACTTGTTTCATTCAATTTTGTCATGAATGCCTTTGGGTTAAATATTATTCAGTAG
>NC_061087.1:66372361-66387361 GCF_015104395.2 Macrobrachium nipponense | reverse complement strand
AAGCGATGGAACCTAAGAGGTCATACAGCTCTTAAAGGGAAATTAAGAGTTGAAAAGTTTGACAGGTGTAACAGGAGGAAAGTAAGATGGAAGCAAAAAAGAATATGAACGGTGGTACAGTAATAGGTCTTTATATTAGGTAGAAAGATGTAGACTATAACCTTATTAAAGAATCACAGTTTTCCACCATTTCACAGAGTTCTGAATAAAACCAATAGAAGAATTGTAGGTAGTGATCGACTCCATCATCACCAATCATGTCTGCAGTTTATGATTTACTGATTGCCTATGACTTTGTCATATCTCTTTTAACATTCATGATAAGATCCGATTAATAATTCCTGCTGCTGGCGAATAATTTGACCTAAGCTGATGTTTATCACGCAAACCTAAATGATGATAACGGCCCCTTTTACAATAAGAAATATTTTTGCCAGGGGATAGCTCTAAATTACTTGGTTTGCTTAACATTTTAACTGCACTAATTCGTCAGCTAAATGAAGATTAGTATGCAGCGTGTCAGTATGTACGTGGGATATACTTTCACAATGAATACTAATCTTAATTTATCTGAAGAATTAGTGCGGTTAATTCAAGATTAGTGTGCAGCTAAATCAAGATTACTATGCAGTGTATCAGTATGTGTGTGGTATTTACTGGATTTGGTTGAGCTGATGGCAATGTTCATTAGCTCCAATATGATCAGGGTGTTGAATCTTTAATAAGCACTATCACTTGTTGCTTTGGAAAAGTAAATCCACAGTAATATGTCTGATCTGTTATTTAAAATACAAAGCAGAGAGCTTTCGAAGACCTGCACGGTCCTCCTTGTCAATCTGAATACAATTACTAACAGTGACCATACAAGAACTCTGTTTTTTGACTAGTTTACAAATAGCCTGTTTGATGATGTAGCTAATCGCCTAGATCTTCGAAGTGGCGGTTCGTCTCTTGAATCGTTTGATGTGTTGTCCATAGCAGCTTTGGCGCCTGCAACTAGGGACACGTTAATCGCCTAGATCTTCGAAGTGGCGGTTCGTACGTGTCCCTAGTTGCAGGCGCCCAAGCTGCTATGGACAACACATCAAACGATTCAAGAGACGAACCGCCACTTCGAAGATCTAGGCGATTAGCTACATCATCAAACAGGCTATTTGTAAACTAGTCAAAAAACAGAGTTCTTGTATGGTCACTGTTAGTAATTGTATTCAGATTGACAAGGAGGACCGTGCAGGACTTTGAAAGCTCTCTGCTTTGTATTTTAAATAACAGATCAGACATACTACTGTGCATTTACTTTTCCATTTTATTTTATTAACTCATGTGATTATGAGGTTTCTTTGGATTTGTTGCTTTAATGTGATACTGGACTAAAGCAAAAAGATAATATCCAGTCAGTGAGCATTCTTAGACTCCATTTTGTAGGCTTAATATGGTTGTAACTTTAAATCCAATGCCACCTTCGAATGGACTGTGAATTCTCAGGCTGACAAATTAAGTCCTGCAAGACATGAAAGAAATCCGGGGATTGAGTAATTAGCTGTTGTTTGTACATTTGACCTTCCAAAATATTTTGTGTTACTTGAAGGAGAAATTTGCTGAAAAAAGAAAATTTTTAGAAAACGATCAATGCTGAACACAGATTTTGTAAAGTCATAAAATCAACTTTACTTGCAATTAATTCTTCATTTTCCATAACACATTTTATTATTCTGGTTACGTGTTTCTCCGGGGATGTTAGAGTCTAGTCAAAGTAACCCTTCGTGTTTTAGTTTTCTGCAAAAGAAAACTATTGATATAGTTATGTGTCTGTTTCTTTGCTCTAGTTCTCTCCGCCCTTAAGGCCTGTCCAGACGAGCGGACGTGATCGCCGTGGAGCGCGGTAGGTGGGAAAATTCTGCCTGGCTTACCTGTGAGTGTTGTCCACACGGCAGAGTTGACAAATGGGCCGGCTTGCCTGACGATGCCAGTACATTGTCGAGTGTCGTACGAAAACCATGGCGTCTAGTATTGCTCAGAAAAGAAATTGTTGTGCTGCATAATAATTTGCGTATGTACAAAAGAAAAGAAGGCGAGTGTGGTACAAAGATTGGCTAAATAGGAGAGATGTTTACGGGAGCCATACAACAATAGTACGTAACAACAATATGCCTATGAATATAGTTATAGAAACTATATGAGAATGAGCGTAAGCACAATTCAATCATGGCCACCGATTCCATGCACTCCTAGCAAAGGTAGAGCCAGACATCCGAAAACAAGATACAAACATTCGAAAGAGCAAAAAAGCAGATGCCCGATTGGAAGCTGCGCTCACATTTTTTAGCAACAGAGAGAGAGAGAGAGAAATTCGAATTGATGTAAGAAAACAATAACTAAAAAGAGAGAGAGAGACTGGATTCGAACAGAAATGAAGTGGCAATTACTAACAGTCTACGAGAGAGAGAGAGAAGGAGAGAGAGTGGAATTCAAATAGAAATGGAATAAAATTTACTAAAACGGTCCACGAGAGAGAAGGAGACTGGAAGTAGTATGAAGTAAAATTGACAAATGAAATGCTTGAAGAAAATCCGGATTAAACAGGAATATTTTTTGTTACGGCTCTCTTTCTTGCCTTGACAGAGATTCTCTAGGAAAAAGGCCTATCAACAAATTTTTGTCATTCAGTTGGAATTTTGATTTTACTCTGTGAACTATAAGAATAGCTCAAGATATTTAGTGTCAGTACAGAGAGCCACGAGTGCATACGCATGTATGATTATATGCATTTATATTATATACAGTATGTATACATATATACGTATATATACCATATGTATATGTAGAAATAAAAACAAAAGCCACGAAAGAAAGTGAAACAATGGTGTACCGCTGCAGGGGTACTCCATTGTTGCACTTTCCTTCGTGGCTTTTGCCGTTATTAATACCATATTCACCACTTTAAGATATATACTATATTCATCACCTTACAAATATTTGTATTCGTGTATATATATATATATATATATATATATATATATATATATATATATATATATATATATATATATATATATATATATGTGTGTGTGTGTGTGTGTGTGTGTGGTGTGTGTGTGTGTGTGTGTGTTTGTTTGTTTGTGTGTGTGTGTGTGTGTGTGTGTATAACACCAGAACGCTGTTGGAAGACGTAACATTGTCCAAAAGAATGCAGAGGCAATCTTCAAGCGTGTAAGGGTTCTCTAAAGGAACGTAAGGCGTTTCAAGGAATGCAACTGGAATATAATAACTTCAAAACAACTGCTGCAGTGTCGAGATCCAAAACAACTTTCTTAATATACGGCGGCTGGTCACACGGGTAGCTAGCACAACATAGCCCACTGGCCCTCACACCTGGGGTGGACGGTGTAGTTAATTCTGATACTGATGAATTAAGTGACATCTGTGGTCATATAAAGAGACTAGCAGAGGAGGTGAACGTTACAGAAAGGGTCTGAAGACTAATATATTGTACACAGTCACCCTCAATTTACTTCTCCAAGCATATGAGCGCCAGACATAAACATTCTGGTGAAAAATAGCGATTAGGGAGTTCACGTCACAACGTTTGTTTAAGGTGTATAGGTGTCTCATGTAAATGATCCTATTTCTAGAATATCTTATCCTCGCAATTAAAATCATTTCTAATTGATTTATGAAATTATTATTATTGGATGTTCCAGATCAATTCTCTCAATGACTACAGTTGAATACAAATAATGTGCTGCTCCAAACGGAAAAGATTGCTTTTTACAAATTTCATTACACATTTTGACCGCACTCAACAAAATACTAAACAAAACAATACTCTCCACTATAGACCAAAGCTCAGCACTGGCGGTTTCTTCCTGTAGCTCACGAGAGGTGGCGACGAATTGTGTTTGCATGTCTCACCAACGCTTCAAGACACAGTAGCGGATCACAGGACTTTCGCAATAAACTGCAATCTACGGTTCCACAACTGGCTGGCTGTCAGTTCTCTCAAACAAGTCTCTTGTGACAAAAATCGTCTGGATTCCATCTGATCAGCACATACTTCTGCACCATTCCTCACTCCTATAGAATATTGTTGTCCAATCCTACCTTGTTGCCTATTCACTTACTCCTACCCTCGTTCTGGCTATTCATTTAAGTCATAACGACTTTACTATCACTCAAGATTACAACTGCATTGACTCTTAAACTCTTCAGATTTCTAGATAACAGGTTAATTTCTCCCTTAATTCACATGACATGGTCAGGCATCAATAATGATGTGAATTTCTAATTCCTCTACAAAATTCCTCTCTTAGATACTGCAGTGGTGAGAACAATTGGCCACTAGAACGAGTTGACCAATTCTTGCCTCCTGGTTCACCATGGGTATGTCTGAAGGACCTGTTATAAGAGATAAGGAATTGTTATCTCAATCACATTAATATATAATATATATAATATATAATATATATATATATAATACATAAAATATATAGATATATATAGAGATAAATTAAATATTATTTATATTATGATACATATATAATACATATATATAAGATATATATATATATTATACATATATATAACATATATATACATATAGTATGGTATATATATTATATAGTATATTATATCTATAGATATTATATGTAGAATATCTCTATGATAGATATTATAAATATATCTTATAAGATATACTATAGAGATATAGTATTATAATATATTATATATACATATACATATCTATTACTTATATATATATATATACACCACATATATATATATGGATAAGATATATAGATATATATAATAATATTATATATATCTATATACATATACATAATTATATATTTATGTTATATATATATAGATATACTATATAATATATTATTATATATAGAGTATATCATTAATAATAGATAGATTATTATATTATTATAATATATATATACTTAATACAATTAATATGTATATCAATAATATATATATATATATATATATATATATATCAGTATTATATATCGTAGGTATATATAGTGTATACCATATATAATATTATATAATATATAATTATAATATATTATTATATATACATATACATTATTAATATTATTATCATTATATAACATTAATGTACTATCAGGTCTCTCTATACATATAAATATAGATATATATATATGCATATATATATATTTATATATATATATATATACTATATATATATATAATATATCATATATATAGTTATATAATATATAATAAAATATAATATTTATTTCATATATTATATAGATCTATATATAGATAATATGATTATATATATATATATATATATATACTTATATATAGATATATATAGATACTATATCTTTATTTATATATAATATATATTAGATATATAATATATATGTATACTATTATATATATTATAACTATTAAATATATATATAGTATAATATATTCACCACTACACTATATATATATCTATATATTATTATATAATATCTATATATCACTATAGATCATAATATATATATAGGATAATAATTATATATATTATCACTGATTATATCACCTATATAATATATACTCATTATATATTATATATATATAATATATATATATATACTATATATATATTATATATACCTACTATATATATCATAGAAGATATCATATATATATATAATCGTATACATCTAATCTCAATATCTATATATCATATATATATAATTAAATATAATATATAATACATCGAGCTGCAAATGTTCCAGTTTAATATCTAAATCACTCTACCTCAGAATTAATATATTTTCATATATGCTTAAGCGAAGGAATTTTTATAGGCGATTATAGAATTTTCGGCAGCCGGGCGCGAACCAGGACGCCATACAAATCCAGGAACTTCAGTGAAGCTATTTACCCACTCCACCACCGCAAGAGACTATAAGTTAATGCCGTCTCTCACCCTCAAATACCTTTCGCGCTCAGGTATTCGCTGATTTTGGAGGGCCAGTATTACCCACCCCTACCTTTGTAATGTTGTCATTAGCAATACAACACTATAATATATATATATATATATATAGATATATATATATATATATATATATATATATATATATATATATATATATATATATATCTATATATATATATATATATATATTATATACTTTCTAGGGCACAATTTTTTCACGGATACAACATTCATTGAATAGAATGGCTTTATCACTGTTTACCAGCTTTTTTGAAATTGCTTCATATTTTCTAATTATTCTTTTCTTTACTTCATTGTTCAGGTTACTAATGGAACACATAATGGGGTTTCTTCCCATTTACTCCATATTTTTACACTCGACAGCTGTTTCGTCAACCTATACGTATTGACGTTTTCAAGCGTACTGATACAAATATGAGCCTACATGCGTTTTGTGACGTCATGAGGACGGAAAGGTAGTACAATTGCCAGATACCTAGTTTTAAGTATTTTACAAAAGACTATAGTGAAACATAAAATAAGACAAATAATAAATATGTTAACAACAGAAATTAAATAAAAAAGTTGAAAGTAAGTTATTATATCACACATTACATATATATATTAATTACATATATGTTTAATTCACTGAAAGTCAGTGTGCGCTCCTGTCCGCGTGTGGGGGCTTTGTTCCACGCGGTTGAAGGACTGCCTCCTACACGAGGGCAAGGATCGGTCTGCCTCACGTTGGATGTTAAGGCTGGGGACGTTGCATTGCGATGCTGACTGCTTCTGATATCAATAAACGATTGTAGTTGCCTTCCTTGTGTATTATTTTGGTGTTTGTGAGAAGTTCTTGTAATGATGTTTTTTTTATTGTGGGTATCCACAAAGTGGGCTGATGAATGGCTCCTTGGTTTCTGTGGGCCTGCATGCGACGTTTGAGTGTGGTGGTTGTGTGTCCGATATAGCATTTTTGGGGGGACTGACATTGCTGTCAGCACAGACAAACTTGTATACTATATCAGATTAACTTTCTCCGTCGATGGGCCGTACTATTTTTCATTACCAAAGAGGCCGTAAGATTTGGTTTGCAGTAAATCCTTGCTGTTATTTTGTTATATGGCGCTAGGGGGGTGGTTCCTCTTCGCAGTATACCAAGGATGGCTTTCCTTTCATCTTCGTGGTGTTTGTTGTATGGTATCTGATGGTATATCACTATTTCTTTGTCTTTGTCTTGTGTGTTGTTCCTCGGGGTCGGATTATGGAAAGCCTCTAATCTCTTTTTGACAACTTGCTGGATCATGTCATCTGGATATCCGTTATTTGTGAGCAGCTGTTGAACTCTGTTGATCTCTTCGTTAGTCGCTTTCCACGTGGAACAGTGTGTTATGGCGCGTTTTATGTATGCATTTACCACAGATCGTTTATATGCATCAGGGCATTCTCCTCTAGCATTTAAGCATCTTCCAGCATCTGTCTTTTTAGTGTATGGGAGATATATTGATGATATCTTTATCACAACAAAGGGCGACAATGACATAGAAGAATTAGTAAATAAACTCCAAGCAAATTCTACATTAAATTTTACGGTAGAAAGAAGTGATGAGAAGATGCTCCCTTTCTTGGACGTACTTGTGACCCAAAAGAACAACAAATACAATACCACCGTATACACTAAAAAGACAGACGCTGGAAGATGCTTAAATGCTAGAGGAGAATGCCCTGATGCATATAAACGATCTGTGGTAAATGCATACATAAAACGCGCCATAACACACTGTTCCACGTGGAAAGCGACTAACGAAGAGATCAACAGAGTTCAACAGCTGCTCACAAATAACGGATATCCAGATGACATGATCCAGCAAGTTGTCAAAAAGAGATTAGAGGCTTTCCATAATCCGACCCCGAGGAACAACACACAAGACAAAGACAAAGAAATAGTGATATACCATCAGATACCATACAACAAACACCACGAAGATGAAAGGAAAGCCATCCTTGGTATACTGCGAAGAGGAACCACCCCCCTAGCGCCATATAACAAAATAACAGCAAGGATTTACTGCAAACCAAACCTTACGGCCTCTTTGGTAATGAAAAATAGTACGGCCCCATCGACGGAGAAAGAGGTTAAATCTGATATAGTATACAAGTTTGTCTGTGCTGACGAGCAATGTCAGTCCCCCCAAAAATGCTATATCGGACACACAACCACCACACTCAAACGTCGCATGCAGGCCCACAGAAACCAAGGAGCCATTCATCAGCACTTTGTGGATACCCACAATAAAAAACCATCATTACAAGAACTTCTCACAAACACCAAAATAATACACAAGGAAGGCAACTACAATCGTTTATTGATATCAGAAGCAGTCAGCATCGCAATGCAACGTCCCAGCCTTAACATCCAACGTGAGGCAGACCGATCCTTGCCCTCGTGTAGGAGGCAGTCCTTCAACCGCGTGGAACAAAGCCCCACACGCGGACAGAGCGCACACTGACTTTCAGTGAATTAAACATATATGTAATTAATATATATTTATGTATAATGTGTATATAATAACTTACTTTCAACTTTTTTTATTTAATTTCTGTTGTTAACATATTTATTTATTTGTCTTATTTTATGTTTCACTATAGTCTTTTGTAAATACTTAAAAACTAGGTATCTGGCAATTGTACTACCTTTCCGTCCTCAGACGTCACAAAACGCATGTAGGCTCATATTTGTATCAGTACGCTTGAAAACGTCAATACGTATAGGTTGACGAAACAGCTGTCGCGTGTAAAATACTGGAGTAAATGGAAGAACCCCATTATGTGTCCATTAGTAACCTGAACAATGAAGTAAAGAAAATAATTAGAAATATGAAGCAATTTCAAAAAAGATGGTAACAGTGAGAAAGCCATTCTATTTACTAATGAAATTATATATATATATATATATATATATATATATATATATATATATATATATGATATATATTAATATATATATATATATATATATATATATATATATATATATATATTATATATATATATATATATATATATATGCTCAAATGATCACAGTAGATGCATGTGACTTCATTAAATAAGCGAATACCAAAGAAAAATGATAGTCAGAAATCCAAGGGCTTCCGTCTTCACTAAGACATTGTCAAGGAGCAAATGAAATACAATTGGAGAGAAAGGTCTCAGGTACACAATAAGATCAAGAATACCAGATGGTTAATTGTCAACAGAGTAAAAATTAAAAGAGATAATCCTGCATTATCTCTTTTAATATTTACCCTTTTGACAATTAACCATCTGGTATTCTTAATCTTGTTGTGTACCTGAGACCTTTCTCTCCAATTGTATTTCTTTCGCTCCTTGACAATGTCTTAGTAAAGGCGAAAGCGCTTGGATTTCTGACTATCATTCTCCTGTGGTATCCTTTATGTTATATTATATATATATATATATATATATATATATATATATATATATATATATATATATATATATATATATATATATATATATGTATATATATATATATATATATATATATATATATATATCATATTATATATATATATATATATATATATATATATATATATATACATTATATATATATATATATATATATAATATGTTATATATATATATTATATATATATATATATATATATATATATATATATATATATATATATATATATATATATATATATATATATATATATATATATATGTACATATACATATAGATATATATATATATATATATATTATATATATATATATATATATATATTATATATATATTTATATATATATATATATATATATATATATATATATATATATACATATATATTTCTATATCTCTCTCTCTCTCTCTCTCTATATATATATATATATATATATATATATATATATATATATAATATATATATATATATTTTATATATATAAAATGTGTGTGTGTGTAGCAGCATGCCGTGACCGGAAACGATGAGTTAAAAAAGCCACAATTATGTATATGATACTGTGCTTTTTTCAAATACAAAAAGCTTATAAAAAAGGAAGTTTACACAACGGTCCTCTTCAGCCAACAGACGAAAAATGATTTTTTCTTAAAAGATTAATAAAAAAATAATTGTGACAGTCCAGGAAACCAAAGCAGCTATTGTCGTGAAAATAACGGTCATGTAAGGCTGTTTCACCGCATCTGTAATCCAACCTTTGGGATCTTCTTAACGGTTGTCCCTCGTTACTATGGTGACTCCTGAATGGCGAACGACTTTCATCATCGGTGCCTGGTGTTTCTGCGACAACTGTCACTTCAACAAACTGTGCGGGGAGGGATAGGGGAGACGCATTATCAGGGACCTCGAGAAACTGTTTAAAATCTAAATTTATAGAATGACAAACTAACCTGTCTGTATGTCTGCCCTACTGCGTGAAGGCTTTACTGTCATCTAAAGTGTTACAAATATTTATCAATGCCCCCTCTACTACTCTTCTACGTCCCACTTGATTAATTCTGTATATATTTTTAGCTCCCTCCCAATCCATGACGTGATTATTTTTACAACAATGTTTAACAATAGCGGTGTTTGGAGTGAAGTCACTAACCGCTTTTTTATATTCCTCAAATCTTATGTCCCTCTCTCTACCTGTCTCACCAAAATAAATTACATTCGTTACCTTGCATTTTATAAAATATACTCCTATATCTCTATTGTCGTTACCATCGCTACCACTTCTGCGGCTATTATTTTTATGAATCCGAATTTTCATGAGTGGAACCAATTTTAACATTACTTTTACAATTGATTAACTAGGTTGTTGATACTTAACTCCTCCTGATATGGAAGCGATATGTATTTCTTATGATCAATCAGCTTGTGTTAATGGTTGTGAAACTTTTTCTTAGCCTTAAGCAAATCATCATCAATAAAAATGGGCAGGGTAACTCAACTTGCTAAAAGTATTTCGAATATGAGAAATTTCATCATCTGAATACTGTTGGTCACAAACTTTAATGGATAGGTTTGCTGGGTCAAGCACAATCCGAGGATTGTTTAAAAAAACGTTTTTTTCCCATCTGCAAGAGAATAGCAGAACACACACTACAATCATGTCAAAACTTGCATTTGCCTTGCCTTTGTCTTTTCCCCTTTTCTGAGAAATAGTTTGTTTTGAACATGTGTGGGATACAAAGGCAAAGTTATCAAGTAGTGATTTCCTGTCTAACACTGTTGACTCTGGGATAGGTGCATGGTGTGTGTACATTATGCATGTCATTGGTTGTTGCTGAATTTGACTTATATTGCAAATTATTCCAATTTCTTTCAAATGCCAATTTCTCAGTTTTTTTTTTTTTTTTTTTTTTTTTTTTTTTTTTTTTTTTTTTTTGTTTCCATCAACAATGGCCAGCAGGCAGTATTCTCTGGGGATGGATGTCATTACCTTACTTCTAATGGAATTGTAAAGTGATTTTGATGATAATTTAGAGGTTGCTGACTACTCTATATGGCAAGAAGCCAAGTTTGTGTAACAAAGAATTGGACATGAGGGTGGTGGACTTGAAATGATTACAAACAAGAGGGGGAGAGAGGGAGTGGGTCTCTGCCTTTTCTGGTGACAGATTACATGAGCTTATGTCAATAAATCATGACACACTCTAGAGAAAGAGAGAGAGAGACAGAAAATAAAATTTCCGATATGAGAGCAGATTACATCTTAGTGCACATCTTTTTACATAATTCCATTCTAGGATAATATTAGTTTATTCTATAGAAAATGAGCCTTTTCCTATTTCATTTAGGTACCAAAATAATTCGTTAAATTTTGAAAATTTTTTGGACCAAAAAACATACCCTTTTTTCATCTTTTTTTATTTTGACCTCTATGGGTCTGACACCTTTTCTGGCAGTCACATATTATAAATATTTTCGTAAATTATTGTTTGAAACAGAGAGAGAGAGAGAGAGAATAACATTTCTGATATAACAATAAATTACATCTTAGTGCAGATATTTTTACATAATTCTGTTCTCGGATAATATGAGTTTATTCTATTTAAAAAATTAGCCACTTCCTATTTCAATTAGGTAACAAAAAAAATTGTGAAATTTTGGCTTTTTTTGGGGGGCCAAAAAAACCCACCCTTTTTTTCTTGTCTCAGATTTTGACTTCTATGGGTCTGAAAGCTTTTCTGTCAATCACATATTGTAAATAATGGTTTTAGGAAGGATTCCCATAATTTCTGTGTGTATATAGCATGTTTTGTATTTTTTTTATATATTTTTGTAAATAATTTTTTTATATACTTATTTTTTTAAATATATTTGTAACAAATATTTAATTTGTAGATGGGTATGATTTATCTTCTCGGTAGTGTTCGGCAATGGTGAAATTGATTTTAGAAATTAAAATGTACAGCATAGCTACAGTTTTTTATTGTTCCCAAATTTTTCTGGGCGCTTGGGTCGAGCTCGACCCCACAACCTTTAAAGGGGCACGAAAATAGCGATACCTGTCCAGGGTTAAGAGCCCTAACAACCATGCTTACAAAAACATTTTTCTTTATCTGAAGTTTATGAAAAGAATAAAAATGAAAATATTTTTCGGCATTAGTCGGCTTTCAGTGATCCAAGAATGAAACTTCTATGTATTTGAATTGTGAAACACTAGGACCCAAAAAAGTTAATTTACGCTCTGATTCCATATCATCAGAAACTTAACGTCAACAACCCATTTAAGCAATAGTACAGGTAATGTTAAGTAGTTTCCACATATGAACATTCAGACTCAATAAGAATAATAGCCACAGAATTGGTAGCGATAGCAATGGCAATAGAGACATAGGAGTATTTTCAATAAAATGCATGCTCTGTAATCTATTTTATTTTTGGGAGACAGTTGGGGGTAGGGACAACAAAGTCTAAGATTATTACTGGCCCACAACTTCTACTACAGTTGCTTCTGCTGCTGTTCTCACTTCTGCTATTCTGCTAATGATACTATCCTTAAAGATTTCAATTTAAATATATGTACATTTACAGAACTGTGGATTTGTTTCTCCAGTTGAAGACTCGTGCTACTATGAGGATTTGTTCATTATTACTATTACTGTGTTTCATCATAATTTGATCACTTCACAGTTATCAAATTTCCTATAAGGGAATTCTGTGTTCAAAAATGACCCTTAATTAAAGACTAGATGTGACTTGTTTGATTACGTAAAAACTATTGATAGTATATTTGTGAGACTTTTTCCAGCTAACAACCTCAAAATCTAAGGAAGATTCATGAAGCGTAAAACCTCTATCACAAGTATTAAAAAGGTTGTGTTTGATTAAAATAGCTTTGGGTCAAAAAAGAGCACGTGAAGACTGCCTCCAATCATCAGACATACCAAATTGCAACCCTTTAGCCTCCGTAGAATTTCATTTTATCTAAGGTTAAAGTTAGCTATGATCGTGAGTCTGGCAACCCTATAGGTGCCAATAACGCAGGCCCCCACCGGGCCATGTCTGAAAGTTTCATGGGCCGTGGCTGAGAGTTTCATGGACCATAGACCATAGCTAAGAGTGTCATACAGTATTACACGTTGTACAGAAAACTCGATTGCATCGAAGAAACTTAGGAGCATGTTTTTCTTTTTTAAAACCAGATAACGACAAATATCGTCATGAGAAGCATCGTCATTTCCATCATCGTTGCCGATACCTATGAAATCACTATTATGATGGGCCACTGTTGAAGCACTTAATATTTCTGAAATAATGAGCAATGCCCTTCTTGGGTGAAGCCATTGTACAGCTCTTCCATTATAAAAGACTGACCCTAGAAGTTAATAGGCAAGACGAGATCCATATAACCAGCTAAAAGCCACTGAACGAGACCAGGATTATGGCTAACCTTCCCCTTAAATAAAATACTAATAGATACGAAGTATGCCACCAAAAGGATTTCTGCATGATTTCCCTATATTGGGCCGGAGTACAGGAAAGGGGAATAACATGGATACACACGTGAATAACAGATGAAGTGTTAGGTGGACACCTGTAACGGGAAATGCTCCATAACTACCAGTAAATACAATAAGCAGAACAAGCAGTATTTATACGAATTCTTTGAGAAGCTATTTTATCCTTAGTTAGCCAGAATACGGAAATACGGATTGGTGGGAATTGAAAGCCATTTAGGAGATGTAGATGGGTGAGCTAAAGTAGACACAAACAAATGTCATATATATTATATATAATATATAATTATATATATATATATATATATAATATATATATATATATATATATATATATATATATATATATATATATTATATATATATATATGATGATTATAATCACTTTAGCACGTGATGAAGATGTAAATAACTTGTTTGCCAGGTTAAATCAATTAGTACCATCAATTAAATTTACTATGGAAATAGAAAAAGATGAATGCCTACCCTTTTTGGATGTCCTCATACGGAGAAATAGTAGTGGGTTTAAGTATAGTGTTTACAGAAAACCTACTAATATTTCTTCCTATGTACATTTCTATTCTGGACAAAACAATAAGGTTAAAAGATCAGTGTTTGCTTCTATGTTTTTAAGAGCACTACGGGTATGTAGCCCAGAATATATAGATGAGGAAATAGATAAGATTCAGAATACAGGCAAGAAACTGAAATATCCAGATAATGTACTAACAATGCATTTAAAAGCGGCAAAAAAGAACCATGTATCAAAATCAAAAAGAACCTTACAACAACAAAAATTTGCTTGTACTACCTTATAATAGTAATATGAAAGATATCCCACATCTCCTGAAGAATTTTGGTGTTAATGTAGTTTTTAAAATCAATAAAACAATGAAAACAGGTACTTATTAAGAACTCCCCCGACAATGCTAAAGGATGTGTATATAAAATCCCGTGTAAGTCTTGTGACAACTTTTACATTTGGTCAACGGGGAAAGCACTGGAAAAAAGAATAGAACAA
>NC_061087.1:66362361-66367361 GCF_015104395.2 Macrobrachium nipponense | reverse complement strand
TGTGTTAATAGTGTCTCCACGCAATACCCTGCGTATAAGCCGGAGAGTGTTGTGCAATTGCACGATATACTAATATTCTTTCTGCTCCAGTCAGTGCCTTAGAAATCTTTCGAATCACAGCTACTCGCGGCCTATTGGTCCTGGGAAATGGTAGAAGAACGCAATGTATGTGTTAGTGCTTGAACCTTCCTTTACCACAAAAATGTCATCCGAACAACCTCCAATCGTTGCGCAAGTGACCCTGGCACTTACCGGTGCCTGTGCCCCACACACAAGTTCCGTACTCATGAACAATTATCTTTACTTTATACAATACCAATCGAACTGCTCCGACGTCGAGTCCGCTATACAATCTGTCAATGATGTCTTCTCCGATGAGGAAATTAGTGTTGCATATACGAAATGCAAAGATCTGATACCAGAGAGCAATCTGCGAAAAACCTGTCCTTCCACAAGAAAATATCATATATCACTAAGTGGCTAAGGGCCTGCTCGGTGGAAATCTACGCCGATGACCCATACTATCTGCGTCCAAAGGGACCTGCCGACCTAACCCTACCTACGGTGTACCACACGGCAGAAAATGCCTTCCAAACAGCAAAATCCCTCTCAGAAACAACTGGAAAAAACTAGGAAAAAATCGAGGGGGCAAATGATAAATTCTCAAGAATCTGGGACATGATCAAACGACTACAGGAATCCCTAGAAAGTCCTAAAACTGTGGAAACAAATAATCTCGCACAGATCTGGGAAGCAATCAAAGGAGTGGAGGATTCGATAGACAATCACACAGATAGCCACCAGACTCCTTTGAATGTGGCATCCAGTTTTTCCTCGCTTCCCAGCAATACAGGAGTGCCCCCATCACTTATAGACCGTTCTGAGGGGATTGTTAGTCTCCCAACTTCTTCCTCCTCCCCAGTGCCTCCAGTGGAAGATAGATCTCCGGTGATGATTACCAGCCCTCGTGATTCTCCCCAGCCTATCTCTCCCCACCAACCCCCCATCGCAGATGCAGATGAGAGTGATCATGAGGGGTCTGGCAGCTGGCAGATACAAACAAGCAGAAAGAAGAGAAGAACCTCTCGTTTAGCCGCTGGACACCTGAGAAGAGGTGTCATATAGTAATTCACAATCTGTGAATTACTATATGAGGCCATAGAGGAGAGAGTCAAGTTTGCTCTGACCCACTCATCTCTCACGAACTCCCATGTAAAAATAAACATAAAGTGGCTTACAGGATTACCTGCCTATTTCAACACCGCAACGTTCTTAAAGGCGAGAATTTTGGTCCTAATATATTAGTTTCAAGATATAACCTAATCCGGGACCAACCACCCCCTGGGGAACTTACAGACACCCCAACCAGGTGGGTTCATTTCCACTGGCAAATGCCAGTTAACCTCCCACAGCGAGTGACTGCCCACTCTCCCTGGCTAACCTCCCATCCACCCAAATGATCAGTGCATTCATCTCCTATCTTCATGAGTAGCCGTGGATACATTAAACGTAATCTCTTGGAATATTTTTGGCCTCAAACGGAACATTCCTCTCCTAAACATGTTCTGTAAAAACTTTAAAGGCATTATTGCATTACAAGAAACGCTCCTCTGGCCACATGACCTTGTCATCTGCAATTCAGTACATGAAAACTTCAGAACCTTCTTGGCTTCATCGATGCAAGTTATAGATCAAATCATAGCTGGTCGCCCGAAAGGGCGCCTTTCTCTCCTGTGGCACAAATCGTTAGACAATATGAGAAAACTGATGACTTACAGGAGTGACAGGTTGCTGGGGCTTCAAGTGACGGTGGGGATCTCTAAAATCCTAATAGTTAATGTTTATATGCCATGGGAAAATAACAATATTTTTCATAATTACTGCATGATACTAGGGGAGTTACACAGTATTATTCACGATTCTCCTGCTGATCATATTTGTATAATCGGGAACCTTAATTCCCACCCCACAAAACAATTTTATAATGAACTTACTCGCCTCTGTCAAAATCATGCTCTCAAAATTAGCGATGTAATGCTTCTCCCTCCCTCCTCCTATTCATATGTACATAATAGAGTGGATGCAATTACAACCTCCTGGCCGGACCACTTTATCACATCCACTAATTGTCATATATCTGACATTTTTCCTATAAGTAAGTCTGTCCGACAGTGTTGTCCATTATCAATGATTGTATTTGTAATAGCTCAAGAACCCTTGTATAGAGTGCTGAAGTTTAGCTTGAGAAATTTTTCTCCAGACTTTCAAAATTGATTAAAAAGTGTTGAAATTGGCTTTGTTTATGATAGCATTATAATTGTAAATAAATGGCATCGAGGAAACTTCACGGGCCGTCAATGAATTGGAAGAAGGAAGTGGAACAAGACTTAACAAAAAAGAAAACATGCGTTGTAGGAATTGAATCATGGAAAGATGAACTTGACTGGCTATAAACCGTGATAGAAAGGAAAACTGGCAGTTTTTAAAATCCTAGGTAAATCTATAACAATGGTTATGAACTATCTCTAAGGATGAACTGGGGAAACATCAAAGATAATAATTTGAAAATGTTACGGCCACGCTATAAACGAAGACTAACTTTATTCCAAAAGAGTTTACTAGTTAATGCAATTGTACTATCAAAGACATGGTATGTTTTCCAGTTGTATCCAGTTCCAGCTTATGTTGATAAATATATAAAAAGTGTATTTTCAAATATCTGTATAATGGGAATTATCAAACATTAAAAGGAAAATTAAGTGCTTCCTAAGAGTTATGGAGGATCTGGTATTGTGAATCTAACTGTGAAAGCAAATTGCGTGCTCTTTATCAGCTTCTACGAATCTATTATTAATAGAGCAATAGAATGTGAAATAACTGTATATTATTGTAAGCTGATACTTTCTAACCTTGTTGATTTTAAGATTTAAGGAATCCATGATTTTTAGCACTCCTTATATGACAACTTAACGATTTTTCATTCTATAATCAAGATAAAGACCTATCTTTTGCTAAAACCAAAACATTTATTGTTATATGACGAGAGGTGAATCAATTCTGCCAAATATTGAAGAAACTATCCGTTGTTTAAGTAGAAATGTTGAATAAGAATTTTTTTTTTTATTAATAATTGGATTGATTCAATAAACAGAGAAATCTTGTTTAAGTATATCCATGGCTATAAAAGATAGGTTATTTACGATGAACATAACGGATAGTTGTCCGTTTAGTAATTGTGAAGAGGCGGTTGAAACTATTATGCACTTAGTATATTTTTGGAAATTGAAGAGAACAGTTGTGAAATGGATAAGAAAGGTGCTGAGCCAGGTTTGTAAATAAATACAGTAACTTTTAAATTGGATTTTATTCAACCATATCAAAAAAAAAATAAGATAAAAATACAGGAGAGACTTTCGTAATTGAATATATAACTTGAATTTGCTATATTCATAAAGTAATGCCCTGAGCAGGTGAGTCAAGTATGATTTCATATATAAAAAGTAGAATGTTCAAAAAATGATTTATATTGTTAAAAGTCCTTGGGGGGAAAATGCATTAATTTTTTACTGAGAAGTATGTTCAGCCTTTTTTTCAATATGTAAGAATTGTAAATGTATATTTTCTTTAAAAAAGTAATATTAAAAAAACACGCATTCCTTCAGCATTCCGACGCTGCATGCCCTGCCCCGTGCCTAGTGCTTTACTTTTCGGTATCTGACAGACTCGACTTAGGGTATTTCCGGCCCATTCCTACACTATTTTTTGTCAGTCAAGTTTGAACATTTATTCATAAAAGAATATGAATATTGAAAACTCTCTTTCTCCTTTACACAATTATCGATGGAATGCATTGTAAGCCGGCGTTTGTCATTTAAAATATAAACTTTCAATATTTACCTTTCTCTGGTCCTTTGTGTTTAACATTTAAGTTTCCTTGATTATCTGTAAAAAAAAAAACACACACACACACACAAAAAAAAAAAACATATAGAATATCCATTCTGTTTTTCCATAGTTGGTGACACGTTAATGAATATACTTTGTAGTATTTTGTAGCATCCATAAAAATGTCATTTTATTTCTTTCTAAGGAAGCTATCAACATGAACATCGTGTACACAAAAGAGAGACATTGCATAGTAACATGAGAGATATTTCAAAACTGAAGCCTTGCCGTGTTAGAAACTAATTCTTTCCTGTGATTAGTGACGCATCAATGTAGGATTAATGAAAAATCTGAAAGAATTATTTGAATCTCAGTAGTTCTTAAATTCCACATAAAATATTACACGGTAAACACATTGGGGGATTTATACTTTACAAACCATCCTCTAACAAAAATGAAAAAAATCTTCATAATTAAAAAAAGACTGTATGCTGTCGGATTAAATATGGAACTTCCAACGTAAAAGCAAAAAGGCAAATACAGACTAACAACGAGCGTCCCGATATTTTTACGCAGCGATGGATAAATATGAAAGTTCTTGTTGAATGATAAAATACGTATGTTGCTTGTGTTGTTCTTTATATTCTTCAATAGAAAAAATTTCAGAATAATATGCCACAAAAAAGAAAAAGAAATTTCTTAATCAGAACATTCAGTTCACTAGAAAATATACTACAAATCAAATAAAACTTAATGTCAAGCAGTCGTCAAATGATCACCATCTCCAGTTTGACGTATGAAATAGACAAAAAAGTAAAATATTATGATTAAAAGCCGAAGTAAATTTCGGTAGAGAACATTAGCAAGCAAAATTACTAGAATAAGGCAGTGTGTATAATGGGGTCTGAATAATATACTATATATATATATATATATATATATATATATATATATAGGATAGTATATATATATATGATATATATATATATATATATATGTATATATATATATATATATATATATATATATATATTATATATATATAGTTATATATATATATATATATATATATATATATATATATATATATATATATATAATATATATATATATAT
>NC_061087.1:66347361-66357361 GCF_015104395.2 Macrobrachium nipponense | reverse complement strand
ACGCACACACAAACACACACACACACACACACTCACGCACATGATACGTTTGCAATAGTTTGTGCTCGTAGGAAATTATGTATATCATAAGCTGCATAAAAATGAATAATGGTACCGTAAGATTATTGGTGCAATAGTTGTAGGGGCGGACGTGTTGGAGGTCTCTCTCGCGTTTCTTTACAGAAAAGAAAGGTTTTTCGCACTTGGTGATTATACCTCTCATAGTAAGCAATGTGTTAATAGTGTCTCCACGCAATACCCGGCGTATAAGCCGGAGAGTGTTGTGCAATTGCAAGATATACTAATATCCTTTCTGCTCCAGTCAGTGCCTTAGAAATCTTTCAAATCACAGCTACTCGCGGCCTATTGGTCCTGGGAAATGGTAAAAAAACGCAGTGTATGTGTTAGTGCTTTTCCCTTCCTTTACTACAAAAATGTCATCCGACCAACCTCCGACCGTTGCGCAAGTGACCCTGGCACTTACCGGTGCCTGTGCCCCACACACAAGTTCCGTACTCATGAACAATTGTCTTTACTTTATACAATACCAATCGAACTGCTCCGACGTCGAGTCCGCTATACAATCTGCCAGTGATGTCTTCTCCCATGAGGAAATTAGTGTTGCATATACGAAATGCAAAGATCAGATACCAGAGAGCAATCTGCGAAGAACCTGTCCTTCCACAAGAAAATATCATATATCACTAAGTGGCTAAGGACCTGCTCGGTGGAAATCTACGCCGATGACCCTTACTATCTGCCTCCAAAGGGACCTGCTGACCTAACCCTACCTACGGTGTACCACACGGCAGAAAATGCCTTCCAAACAGCAAAATCCCTCTCAGAAACAACTGGAAAAAACTAGGAAAAAATCGAAGGGGCAAATGATAAATTCTCAAGAATCTGGGACATGATCAAAGGACTACAGGAATCCCTAGACAGTCCTAAAACTGTGGAAGCAAATAATCTCGCACGGATCTGGGATGCAATCAAAGGAGTGGAGGATTCGATAGACAATCACACAGATAGCCACCAGACTCCTTTGAATGTGGCATCCAGTTTTTCCTCGCTTCCCAGCAATACAGGAGTGCCCCCATCACTTATAGACCGTTCTGAGGGGATTGTTAGTCTCCCAACTTCTTCCTCCTCCCCAGTGCCTCCAGTGGAAGATAGATCTCCGGTGATGATTACCAGCCCTCGTGATTCTCCCCAGCCTATCTCTCCCCACCAACCCCCCCATCGCAGATGCAGATGAGAGTGATCATGAGGGGTCTGGCAGCTGGCAGATACAAACAAGCAGAAAGAAGAGAAGAACCTCTCGTTTAGCCGCTGGACACCTGAGAAGAGTGTCATATAGTAATTCACAATCTGTGAATTACTATATGATGCCACTCGTCTCTCACGAACTCCCATGCAAAAATAAACATAAAATGGCTTACAGGATTACCTGCCTATTTCAACACCGCAACGTTCTTAAAGGCGAGAATTTTGGTCCTAATATATTAGTTTCAAGATATAACCTAATCCGGGACCAACCACCCCCTGGGGAACTTACTGACACCCCAACCAGGGTCATTTCCACTGCAAATGCCAGTTAACCTCCCACAGCGAGTGACTGCCCACTCTCCCTGGCTAACCTCCCATCCACCCAAATGATCAGTGCATTCATCTCCTATCTTCATGAGTAGCCGTGGATACATTAAACGTAATCTCTTGGAATATTTTTGGCCTCAAACGGAACATTCCTCTCCTAAACATGTTCTGTAAAAACTTTAAAGGCATTATTGCATTACAAGAAACGCTCCTCTGGCCACATGACCTTGTCATCTGCAATTCAGTACATGAAAACTTCAGAACCTTCTTGGCTTCATCGATGCAAGTTATAGATCAAATCATAGCTGGTCGCCCGAAAGGGCGCCTTTCTCTCCTTTGGCACAAATCGTTAGACAATATGAGAAAACTGATGACTTACAGGAGTGACAGGTTGCTGGGGCTTCAAGTGACGGTGGGGATCTCTAAAATCCTAATAGTTAATGTTTATATGCCATGGGAAAATAACAATATTTTTCATAATTACTGCATGATACTAGGGGAGTTACACAGTATTATTCACGATTCTCCTGCTGATCATATTTGTATAATCGGGAACCTTAATTCCCACCCCACAAAACAATTTTACAATGAACTTACTCGCTTCTGTCAAAATCATGCTCTCCAAATTAGCGATGTAATGCTTCTCCCTCCCTCCTCCTATTCATATGTACATAATAGAGTGGATGCAATTACAACCTCCTGGCCGGACCACTATATCACATCCACTAATTGTCATATATCTGACATTTTTCCTATAAGTAAGTCTCCGACAGTGTTGTCCATTATCAATGATTGTATTTGTAATAGCTCAAGAACCCTTGTATAGAGGGCTGAAGTTTAGCTTGAGAAATTTTTCTCCAGACTTTCCAAATTGGTTAAAAAGTGTTGTAATTGGCTTTGTTTATGATAGCATTATAATTGTAAATAAATGGCATCGAGGAAACTTCACGGGCCGTCAATGAATTGGAAGAAGGAAGTGGAACAAGACTTAACAAAAAAGAAAACATGCGTTGTAGGAATTGAATCATGGAAAGATGAACTTGACTGGCTATAAACCGTGATAGAAAGGAAAACTGGCAGTTTTAAAATCCTAGGTAAAATCTATAACAATGGTTATGAACTATCTCTAAGGATGAACTGGGGAAACATCAAAGATAATAATTTGAAAATGTTACGGCCACGCTATAAACGAAGATTAACTTTATTCCAAAATAGTTTACTAGTTAATGCAATTGTACTATCAAAGACATGGTATGTTTCCCAGTTGTATCCAGTTCCAGCTTATGTTGATAAATATATAAAAAAGTGTATTTTCAAATATCTGTATAATGGGAATTATCAAACCATTAAAAGGAAAATTAAGTGCTCCCTAAGAGTTATGGAGGATCTGGTATTGTGAATCTAACTGTGAAAGCAAATTGCGTGCTCTTTATCAGCTTCTACGAATCTATTATTAATAGAGCAATAGAATGTGAAATAACTGTATATTATTGTAAGCTGATACTTTCTAACCTTGTTGATTTTAAGATTTAAGGAATCTATGATTTTTAGCACTCCTTATATGACAACTTAACGATTTTTCATTCTATAATCAAGATAAAGACCTATCCTTTGCTAAAACCAAAACATTTATTGTTATATGATGAGAGGTGAATCAATTCTGCCAAATATTGAAGAAAACTATCCGTTGTTTAAGTAGAATGTTGAATAAGAATTTTTTTTTTATTAATAATTGGATTGATTCAATAAACAGAGAAATCTTGTTTAAGTATATCCATGGCTATAAAGGATAGGTTATTTACGATGAACATAACGGATAGTTGTCCGTTTAGTAATTGTGAAGAGGCGGTTGAAACTATTATGCACTTAGTATATTTTTGGAAATTGAAGAGAACAGTTGTGAAATGGATAAGAAAGGTGCTGAGCCAGGTTTGTAAAATAAATACAGTAACTTTTAAAATTGGATTTTCAACCATATAAAAAAAAAAAAGATAAAAATACAGGAGAGACTTTCTTAATTGAATATATAACTTGAATTTGCTATATTCATAAAGTAATGCCCTGAGCAGGTGAGTCAAGTATGATTTCATATATAAAAAGTAGAATGTTCAAAAAATGATTTATATTGTTAAAAGTCCTTGGGGGGAAAATGCATTAATTTTTTACTGAAAAGTATGTTCAGCCTTTTTTTCAAAATGTAAGAATTGTAAATGCATATTTTCTTTAAAAAAATAATATTGAAAAAACACGCATTCCTTCAGCATTCCGACGCTGCATGCCCTGCCCCGTGCCTAGTGCTTTACTTTTCGGTATCTGACAGGCTCGACTTAGGGTATTTCCGGCCAATTCCTACACTATTTTTTGTCAGTCAAGTTTGAACATTTATTCATAAAAGAATATAAATATTGAAAACTCTCTTTCTCCTTTACACAATTATCGATGGAATGCATTGTAAGCCCGGCGTTTCTCATCTAAAATGTAAACTTTCAATATTTACCTTTCTCTGGTCGTTTGTGTTTAACATTTAAGTTTCCTTGCTTATCTGTTAAAAAAAATGGAAAAAAAAACATATAGAATATCCATTCTGTTTTTCCATAGTTGGTGACACGTTAATGAATATACTTTGTAGTATTTTGTAGCATCCATAAAAATGTCAATTTATTTCATTCTAAGGAAGCTATCAACATGAACATCGTGTACACAAAAGAGAGACATTGCATAATAACATGAGAGATATTTCAAAACTGAAGCCTTGCCGTGTTGGAAACTAATTCTTTCCTGTGATTAGTGACACATCAATGTAGGATTAATAAATAATCTCAAAGAATGATTTGAATCTCAGTAGTTCTTAAATATTACACGGTAAACACATTGGGGGATTTAGACTTTACAAACCATTCTCTAACAAAAATTAAAAAACCTTCATTATTAAAAAACGACTGTATGCTGTCGGATTAAATATGGAACTTCCAACGTAAAAGCAAAAAGGCAAATACAGACTAACAACGAGCGTCCCGATATTTTTACGCAGCGATGGATAAATATGAAAGTTTTTGTTGAATTATAAAATATGTTGCTTGTGTTGTTCTTTATATTCTTCAATAAAAAAGATTCAGAATAATATGCCATAAAAAAGAAAAACAAATTTCTTAATCAGAACTTTCAGTTCACTAGAAAATACACTACAAGTCAAATAAAACTTAATGTCAAGCAGTCGTCAAATGATCACCATCTCCAGTTTGACGTATAAAATAGACAAAAAAGTAGAAGATTAGTAGAATAAGGCAGTGTGTATAATGGGGTCTGAATAATATACTATATATATATCAGGTATGAATTCACTGCATATATCAGCAGAATTAAAACTCAGCTCCCCAACGAGAACATCTGCTATGTGGGGCCACACTTGACGAAGTGCTAATTGCATTCCACTACCCCCGAAATGGAGATGGTGGCGCAGTTTCTTGCATACAGCGATTACGCATGCAAATTTCTCCTTACGACTAGTCATCCAGAAGAATCTCGAGAACTGACTTCAAGACAATCAAGTAAAAAAATGCGCCGAAGTTTCTTCGGGGCTATCGAGGTTTCTGTAATGTATAATGCTGTATGAAATTCTCAACCACGGCCTGGTGTTGGCCTGTTTTGTTGACACCTATAGTGGTGCCAGACTCACTATCAGGGCAAACGTTATCCTTAAATAAGATAATAACTACTGAGGCTAGAGGGTTATAATTTGGTATGCTTGATGAATGGAAGGTGGAAGATAAACAAAGCGTTTTTAGTTTTTAAGATCTCGGGGTGGTTGGAAAAAGTGCTAATGGGCAGATAAAGCCTCTCATTACTTTCTTTCACAGAAAACTAAAGCTATATAAAACAAGAAGACGTGGACAAAGAGTTTGACTCATTCTTCAGGAAGTAGAGTTTTCAATAGAGCGCCAGTGGAAGGCCATTAAAACCATTGTAAAAAATTTTGTTCTAATTAAATTAGCTTCATTAACTACTAAAAATACAAGAAAATAAAGACCTGATTACGATAAAAAACCTTGTTCCGTTACAGAAAAATCATAATACAAAAAGGTTCATATTAGTTTGCTACTTCTTTGGGAAGTGTTCTCACTAGTTACTAGGTCTTCCTTCCAATGTCTGTATTATTATTTCTAAAATATTCATACCTCAACATTATTAAGAGACGTAAAATAAAATTCTTTGTAAAAACTGTGATATACTACAATGAATCAAGCCGCGTGATTAGTGCGTGAAAACGGACCCTATAGGTAGATTTTTACATTTGAAAAGATTCTGATATTCCTATGAACTGGAGTGATTCCAGGTCCACAGTACAGTGCAATATTGCTGAATGTGGTTGAATGCACTTTCTGATGTTTTTTTCAAGTTTGAAGAAATTAAACAAATAGGAGTTACACGGAGTTACAAGGATTAGGATGTCTCAAATACGTGTTAGTCCGTCCTAAACTCTTCTACACTGTTGCTGTTTACAACTTCTGGTGGCAGTTTATACCATATGCCACATATCTTGCATGTAAAGAAGTTCCCACTGTTGTATCTCATCAATTTTAGTTTCTATCCATTCTTTTTTCTCTGGTTTTCGTTTAACGTGAATAGGTTACTGTCTACTTTTGTTATGCCTTTCAATATCTTAAATGTTTCTATTAGTTGTCAGGCTTTCTATTCACCTTCGGTAACCTATTTGCCTGATGGATGGAATTAACTTTGTGGCTCTTGCTTGTACCAATTCTAATCTATTTATGTCTTTTCTTAGTGTTGGTGCCTAAAACTGTACTGCATATTCAAGATGGGGTCTAACTATTGATGTGTAGAACTGCAGCACCGTTTCCTTGTTTCTGTATTTGAACTGCCTCTTTATGTATCCCACTAGTTTCTCTGCCTTCTTTTCAGCTTTTATGCACCGTTTTGTGGATTGTAAGTCTTTGGTAATAATGATTCCAAGGCCCTCCTCTTGTTCTGCAGTATTTATGTCATTCCCAAGCAGCAAGTAGCTGGCATGAGGGTTGTTTGTTCCTATTTGTAACACTTGACATGGGTCTGCTGCATTTACACCTATTTTGGTCTCATCTGCAAATTTGGCTATCCTAGTTAAGCCTACATCAATGTCATAACGTAAATAAAAAACAAGAGACAGCCAAGGATAGAACCCTAGGGAACTCCGCATGTTACATCTGTCCATCCTGATTTTTCACCATTTATTACGACGCTGTTTTAGTCTGCTATTTTTCTTATAATTCCTAAAATTCTAACTTCTATCATTAGTTTCTTGTGTGGAACTTGGTCAAAGGCTTTTTGGAAATCTAAACAGAGTATATCTATTGCTCTACTACTGTCGTAAATACCAAGTATGCTATGAAAAAACTCCAAGAGGTGTGATAGGTAGGTTCTGTTTTGTCTGAAACTGTGTTGGGTGTTTAACAAGTTGTTTTTATCAATGTGATCCACAATTTGATCAGTAATTATGGACTCAAAAATCTTGCAAACAACCGGTTCTTTTCTTGGACCTTTTTTGTAAACTTGGGGCACATTACCTAGCTTTCATCCTTTTGGTGCCTTTCTGTGTTCAGCACTTAGCTTTTCAATTTCTCTTGGATGAATCCCATATGGGCCAGGATATTTGAACTTGTTGAGTGTCTATTTTGTTTTTAATGTCCTCTTCTGTAAATATTATCTTGTCCAACGGTTCTGCCCCTTTATATTTAATAGCAGGTTCCGGTAATGATTTAGTGCCTTCAATTGTGAACAATAATAAAAAACTTCCTCCTTATCTCTGTTTTATCCAGGTTTGAGTTCACCAGGTTACCTCTATTGTCCCTTAGGGGACCTATGCTGTCTTTTTATTGGTTTCCTACTATTACCATGCGCA
This sequence comes from Macrobrachium nipponense, assembly GCF_015104395.2. Classification (NCBI taxonomy): domain Eukaryota; kingdom Metazoa; phylum Arthropoda; class Malacostraca; order Decapoda; family Palaemonidae; genus Macrobrachium; species Macrobrachium nipponense. Next base: position 66,349,872 of record NC_061087.1, on the reverse strand, counting down.
AAGGATTCTTTTGGGTTTTCTTTACAAACTGATGCAACTCTCTAATCCTCATTTATCTTTGCATTTCTTACTAACTTGTTCACGTGATAAATATATATATGTATGTACATATATATATATATATATATATATATATATATATATATATATATATATATATATATATATATATATATATATATATATATATAGTCATGAACCACTCTTAGTTCATCATGTTCTCAAATTGAAAATAAAACTGGAACTGGAGAGACCAGGGCGTCCAAAAGCAAAACCTGGAGGAGGTAGCAGAGTAAAACAGCAAAATACCTTATATTTATTTATTCTATTATAAATCCTGTACATATCCATATACATATTTATAGTGAGTTAATTGTGCATCCAAAAAAAAAATAAAAATGAAAAATACAGCAGTAATGAAGTATTGCAATAAAGCAAGTAAATAATCAACATTAGCTAAATATGTTATAAGCAAAACACCAGGGCTATACTTTTGCCGGCACCATCATGAACAAAATATGTCACTACCAAAATACCCGGGCCTCTTACTTGTGCAAAACTAGAGCCATACATTTGCTCAACACTCATCATAAATATGAATATTCAAAGTAAATACCAGGGCCAAATAGTTGCCCAACACCAGAGTCATATATTTGCTCAACATACATCATAAATATGAATATTCAAAATAAATGCCAGGGACAAATACTTGCCCAACACTAGAGCCATAGAACTGCTCAACACACATTAACATGAATATTCAAAATGCCAGGGCCACAGAGCCATAGAACTGCTCAACACACATCATAGATTATAAGATAAATATTCAAAATCCAGAAATAACAACATCCATTTTTCCAAGGACGAATCCTCCATAGATGATTATGGTTTAGCCATCCTTCAAGCAACAACGCCATATTGAAGGCTCAACTGACACACTGATCAGCAACTCCATACTTTACATTCAGCTGACGACCTCATTCTCGACTCACAGAACGATCTCCACCTCGAACTGTAGCGCCTATCAGGTGACCAATAACTGTCTCTGACGAACTGTTGACTAGCTGCTGTGCTACCTCTAACAGGTTCAAAAAATAGAGAGGGAGGCAAACATCATCTTGCTTCAACAAAAACAAAACAAGAGGGCAGGTAAACAACCAACAAGTCACACAAGACTGATGCAAACTCAAAAATCAGAAACCCCATAATACCTTACATCTTACCCCCCCAAAAAAAAAAAAAAAAAAAAAAAATATTTCCTTACAATATATGAGCTCCATGGGAGGTCTAAGTGCATGAGAGAGGCAGAGAGTTACTCCTCAGATCTGATAAATATAGGGTCTTGGCTAAAAAGAAAAAAAGAAATTGGGTAGATTCCTGGGAAGGTGGGCCTTCCCTAGTAATAGTAGTTTGAAAATGCTCTAATTTACCTAGAATGATGATCCCGATGTCTAGACATTTATTTTTGAGCCCAAGAAATTCATTTATGTTATTAAAAAATCAGATAAACCAATTCCAAAGGCTCATTTCTGGTACTCAATGTCTTGCCGGATCACATTTCTATAGTGATTTATGCTGTATGCCTAGTGTTCTGCGTGAAATTTCCTATTTTTGCTGTAAGATTTCAAGTAATTTACACATAGTTAGAAAACAAAGTCACAATCTATCTCATGGAAATTTCACTGTAATCACAGATCAGGCATCATCGACGGCAAACACCAATTTACAGATTCCTCAAAAACTTGCAAAATTTTCTTTGAACATGATATGCGTATATATAAAGCTTCAATTGTGGAAACTGTTCCACAAAGACTTTTTTCTTAAAGGCTACAATCACACAATCTAATGCAAAGGACACCTTTCCATTTGCAGGAACAAGAAGCCCTTGTACATTTTTTACAACCGTAGTGAACTGTGTGTTCTTCTGGCAAAGGGTTATGCCCAACAGTAGGAAGTAGCAACTCATTATCCAGCACATATCCAAATGATTTTGCATCTGGCTCAATCACACAAAGCATTTCCTTAGTTGCAATCCATGCTTTGAAGATGTAAGCCTTGATCGCTGCACTAGTAGGAGGCAATTCAATGCATCCCTTACTCTGGAAATACAAAGGAGACCAAAAATCATTCATTGTCTGAACTGCTGTACCTTTCTTGAAAACTTGAACCAGGTATGCCTCAGCTTTTGCTAAACTCGGATAATTTTGGCTCATGAATATAGTGGCCAAACTCAGCCAATAATTGCTCTGGGTTTGCCTTGAGACCGTCTGATTTTGTTCTAACTTTGTTGGTATAGTCACTTCCAGTCAAATGATGCACTGCAGGTAACACGGAACAGAGTGAACCAAGCTGTACAGTCATAATATGAATAGGTAAGAACATTGTAGAGTCATCAACACCATATCTGACCCAAAATTGCTGGGAACAATTGGCTTGATGGATGGAGAAATGATATAAAAGGAGGATGATGACATTACTGTCTGGTGAATATACCACGACACGGCCACTGTT
>NC_061087.1:66307361-66342361 GCF_015104395.2 Macrobrachium nipponense | reverse complement strand
CCCTGCCATAGCTTTTGTAGTCGAGGTACGAGTGGTTGGGTGGGGGTGGGGTGGGGGGGTTTTTGGGGCCGGAAAGGAGGTTAAGTGCCGTGAGCACAACTCATTCGATGCACTATAGGTATTACTAAAGCCTGTTTAGAGCGTCCCTTCGGTTCCTAGCTGCATCCAATACTTAACCTTTTACTTCACCTCCATTCCCACCTCCTTTCTTCCATCTTCCTTTCTAACCACTCCAACCCCTTTTCACCCTAAGCAGTGGATAACTGAAAGTGGCCAAGTGCTTGGCCTTATAAAGCCAAGTGACCTCATGATTTTCCTTGGTTACATTTACCTTTTAGGTAAATGTAACATGAAAGTTCTTAATTGTTTTTTATTTTTTTTTAATTCTTCCAAGAACTTCCCAAAGGTTTTCGTAATCTTATGAGCATTATCAAAAATAAATTTTATATCGTCTTTGTATTGCATGCACTTCATTCTTACATGTTCCTTTATATTTTCAGGCAATAAATTTGTGTTTCTGCATGACCACATAATTGTAATATAAGAACACAGGAATAAGATACATATATTCTTGACTCGAAGATCTTTACAATTTATATAAAAATATAAAAACCTGATGTTATTTTTTGGCTTAAAACCACAAATAGCCTCAACTCTACTAAGAACCAATCAAATACAGGTCTGCTTCTCTTACAAAAATAAAATAAATGAACTTTCTATCATATTACAATGATCGCATGAATTATTTCCAGGCAGGTTAAACGTGTACAATCTTTGTTTTGTCATTAATACATCATGTAGATACTTAAATATTAGATCTTTATAAAAAACACTTATAAATTTCTCCCATGAAAATTTACCCATATCAATTTCCAGTTAAAAAGGAGATATCTTGATTCAACAGTAATAGTTAATTTTTTCAGTAAAAAATGGCACAAAATCTTTTTGGGAATTATTGGAAACATAGGACAATCGATACATGTATCTACCTCATCCCAAATAATTCTATAATGACTTGGATGGTTACCCACTAAACCTTCACTGACTTCGCTGGGTATCAAATTCACCAATCTTAGGGAAGTATAATGTAATAACAAATATTGCACACCCTTACTACCTATATAAGTTTTCAGAAAAGAGTTGATTAATAATGCAAAGGCTTTGGTTACACAGTCAAACATATTCAAACCTCCTTCCCTCTTTTTCTTATACACAGTAGTTCTTTTCACGGGTTCATGTCTACCATTCCTTAAATACTTGAAACATATCTTCTCAATCAAGTTCCCGTAACTATAGCTTAAAGGATATATGTGGCCAACATACCAAAGTTTTGCTAGTAAACAGGTATTGATATAAGCAGACCTTTGAAAGATTGTTAATATTCTGCCAAAGAACAATTTACTTTGACACTAATGCATTTATCACCTTATTTCAGTTTTGTTGTAGCGTAAACTGATAATTTTTGCAATGAAAATTCCCCAAGGTATATAAATACACGGTTTCCTTTTTTATCCAATCAATAGACCATACATTCTTAAATTTCCATTTCCCCATGCCATGAATTCTAGATTTCCCATTCCTATTAATTTTGCTTCCAGTTGCCTTTTCAAATTCTCCAACTATTCTATCGACTTCTATTAACTATTATCAGAGCAAATGATGATATTCGTGTTGTCTGCATAACCAATGGTTTTGATAGTAGAGCCCCCAGGCAGGAATAGTCGTGTAACAGAGTTGTTTGCGTTTAATGCTACATAAAAAGATTCCTGGTATAAGGCATACAACATCATGATGCTCAAAGGGCACCCTTGTCTCACCGGTCTGGATACTGCGACAAATTTACCAATGAAGTTATTTATATATAATGCGCGCTCTGCATTTTCGTACAACATTTTTATCCAACCAACGTGTTTTTCACCAAATCCGGTTTTACTTATTATATTCAGCAAAATGTTGTATTTACCATATCAAATGCTTTGTACCAACCAAGCTTTAAAAATGCTGCCTCCTTATCATTCTCATTAATATAACACATAATAACCCTTATAAGCATGTTACATTGTACAATGCTTCTCCCGGGAAGTGAGCAGTATTGATCTTCATTAATGATTTTCCCCATTACTAATTTCATTCTTTCAGCTAGTAATTTCGCAATGATCTTATAGTCTACAGAAAGTATGGAAATTGGCCTCCAATTTTTCAAGTCTTTCTCATCACCATCCTTCTTTGTAAGTGTAGCTACACCCTTATATTGCGAATCCCCTAATTTCATAATTCTTAATATAAAATTAACTAATTCAGTAAAATCATCGCCTATGATGTCCCAGTTCGCTATAAAAAAAATCAATGGGAAGCCCATCAATACCTGGGGTTTGCAAATTTTTTTCATTGTACGAAATATTTCTTTCATATCAAACTCTTGTTCTAATAATTCTCTATCACCATCATCAAGTTTACTTTCTATATATTTTCAATTTTTTTTTTTTGCATATCTTGATCTCCTATATCACAAGAGTATAAATCTGAGTAAAACTGCATACAAGACGTTTGAATGGCTGGAAAGGACCGTAATTCTGTTCCCCACTTATCCCTCGCACAAGTCATAATTTTCTAAACTTGCCTTTCTCGTTGTTTACCAATTAAGTATTTTGACATTTTCTCACCAGAGTGTGCCTTTATTTTGTTCTTATCTTAATACCTTCGTTCAGTTCATCCCTAATTGTTTGGATTCTATTTTTAATTCTCTTTATTTCTTCCATATCAGGGTTTCCTGTCTGGTAAGCAGTTTCATGTAAAGAACCTAGTCTATTTTCTAGAATATTCAACATATTATAGTTCATTTTCTTTTTCATACAACCCACTTTACTATAAAATTCCTTAACTTTAACCTTTACTAGTTTCTCCCACCATTCACGCATGGAATCATAATTACATCTCTCTCTTTTCCATTTTATCCAATGGTCCTTAAAATTCTCCTTAACCCCTGAAACTTCAAGGAGAGAAACATTAAATTTCCAGTATGATTTCCAATATCGTAGCACATTATCTAATTTAACATCACATAAAATACAAGAGTAATCAGAAAGTGATACTGCTACTGTTTTTTTAATATTTCACATTTGCGATCAAGTCAGCCATATATATTCTATCTAATCTTGCCGCATAATTTTTCCTCATAAATGTATATTCAGGAATTTTTGGGATAATATTATGTACATGTTTCAATTTCAAAACACTGACAATTTGTTTTAACGTATTTGAAAAATTTTAAGTTTTTACTTATAATACAATTCCAATCAGCTCCAACAATACATCTACTTACATTGTTTTGCATAAGAAGGAGCATAACTTCCTCAAAAAATTCTTCTCTTTCACCCTGACAATTCGCCCCAGAGAGTGCATAAATACACATAATATTAATCTCTTCTCCTTGAATGTTTACTCTAATCATACTTAGTCTAGAGCTAGCATGTTTATAAATGGTTATTATTTCATCATTTAGTTTCTTATTTATCATTATTGCAGTTCCACCCTTAATATTTATGGTCGGATTCAGAACGTCATAATAATTTAACAAATAAATAATATTGCTCAAAGTCTTTATATTATGTTCTTGTAACAAAGTGATATCAATATTATAATAGATAAGAAAATTGTTCAAATTCATCTGTATTTTACATCTGAAAGACCATTATTGTTAAGAGTTCCAATACGAATGAAAATGATTGTTTAAGGGTAATACATGTCTATCAACTAGCTATTTTAGGGTTCGTACCCTATGTTTCAGGCACTGGTATTTCTATTTTTCTCTTTCTTGCATTTACCTTTTTTTCATTTTTGCTACTGCTTTAGCATTACGACTTAGAACTAAGTTTTTTTCCTTCGTTTGTACCACTTTCCATTCTTCCTGGTTACAGGGCAGCTGAGACTCGTCTGATTCTGTACCATCACCATCATCCAGGAATTCAAAATCGGAAGGAATTCCCTCTTCTAAATTTAATCTCTCCTTGGTGGTAGTAGTTTTTTCGGCAATCGAGATCTGAATTGGATCCAAACCCTCACCTTGGACCGTGTCCTCCTCGTAGCCTCTTCTTCCATATTCATTCCAGATGCCATCTCTTTTCCCGCGTCCCCATACATATGCACGTCAACAATAGTTATACTCTTCACTTTTCCATCTTCATAGTAGCTTCCTTTTAATGCTACATTATAAGTTTATACGTTTGGTCGTCGTCCACTGTGGTGTATTCTTCCATTCCACTTATATTTGGTTGCAACCTTATTATCTTATCATCAGCTATGTCGTTATTTCCCTTTTCATTATTTTCTAGTAGTAATTCACAATTATTGATACTATTTTTTCATTGGATGTATTATCACTTCCATTACCATTTTCTGTATTTTTCATACTCTCTTCAAACCCTTTACTTTCACCAAATTCACCTCTGTCATCAACCATTCCCTTGTTTCCTTCTTCTACAGTTTCGTCGGTACCATCATGATTTTCCTTTCCATGCCTTTGCCTTTGGGTCTACAGATAAAATATGGTCGTTTACGGGTTTCGAGTTTAAGGGAGGAAAGTTGTCAGTATTGACTATGTTTACTTTATCTTTCCAATTAATGCAGCAATCTGCTGAAATGTGCCCTGCAATACCGCATCTAATGCATGTACGTATTTGCCCCTTGTATTGAAACAGCATTGAGATCCCTCTGTAGATAAGTGAGGAGGGAATTGGTTTCTACAGCTTCATCAATGCAGTCCTGTTTCCCGTAATTTTTCCTACAAGATCTCCATACGTATATTTCTGAAATCGTACATTATACACCTGACCATACTCTTCAAGAATATTTGAAAATGTATTTTGCATTTCAAATGGGACATTCTAAACTGCAACAACAGTTTTAGTACTGCTCAGATTAATAATTTGAACATTTACTTTCCTTCCATCCACATAAATTATACGTTCACTATAGTTCATACAACTTTTTCGAATGTTTTATTTGCAGTATCTTCTAGTTTGATAAGTATCTTACTATGACTAATTTGCTGCACACCATAAACTTCTTCTAAACGTACTTGGAGTTTACTTATTATTTCAAGTGTGTCATCTACACTGGCTTTCTCTTGCCCAAAGTAAAGAATACCAAAGGTATTAGTGCGTTTGAATAACTCACCCATTTTTAGTGACTTAAAAAGTGGGTATGATCAGGCAATTCCTGTTGGTACTACTTTGTTGCCATGGTAACATGAGATGTCCCCATGGCAACCGTGAACCCGGTGACAGTGACTCCCTTTCCCTGAATGGCTTTGAATTCAAAAGTCTTGACTACAAAGCCACAATGCACCATATCACTGTCACAATTCACCAGTTTCACATATCTCCGAGATACACTAAAGCTTCTAAAGCAATTTCAGCACGTTCCCCTTTGTCAAAATTCCCTTTGAAATACGGAAATAAGGACGGAACAAAACATAACATGAATTACTAGTCTGAAGTCAGGGCTGCCAAATAATTTCTCTCTATTTGACGGAATCCTGTGGAATGATATGCCTTTTTGGACACTTGCCAGAAGTATTGGCGCAACCAAACACCATACAACCTGGCATAATTTACGCTATTTGAATGACAATTGACCTAAAACACGAGGAAAATACCGAGGACCAATACTCTATAATATGTGTGCTTCACTGAGCTTGTTATTGTGAGGCGACCGCGACACTACATCATCGGTACTAATCAGCCAGGTGGCAACATAGTCGAATCCTGGATAAATGGTGCTCTCTATTGAAGTACCTCGGGGCTAATTTGAAATGAAATTGCAAAAAAAAAAATGGGATTATGTACAGATTCGAACAATGGCTCATTTTTTAGCGTATTAAAAATTCTGTTTGACGAAATTTAATGGCTATTAACCAGAAGTTCCCCTTTAAATTGACTTCCTAAAGAAAAGAATAGAGAAGTAAAAGATTTAGGTAGTCATTAAAAAACCACTATGGAGAGAGAGAGAGAGAGAGAGAGAGAGAGAGAGAGAGAGAGAGAGAGAGAGAGAGAGAGAGAACTTTCATTTTATAATGGAAAAAAGCTTGAGTAATTATATTTATAAGTATTTTCGTTAATAATTGAATTTTGTATATCCAAGAAGATAGTAGGGGTTTATTAGGTATAGAAAATAAGTGGCAGTTAGTGTGTTAGACTAAACCTAAATTATGTTATATTTTTTCACAAATATTTCGAATTTGTTAAGTGAATTGTTGGTAAGGTTAATTGATATAAATTAAATTGTGACTATAAATTAATGTTTTACTGTTATTGCTAATGTTACTTGAACAGTTGTGCTGCATTGCAGAAATTCTATTTTGCCTTCCAATAATTCTTGGGAAAAATTTTATAGCTCCCAGTTCATTCATACCAAGCACATCACCCGTGAGTTCATTCATGTCCCATATAGCGCAGCAGATATGTGCAAAGATTGTGGGTATGGTGGTAAAAGCATAGAATTTATCTCATATTTATTACATACCACTACGATGATTTTTGGATATATGGACATTGCATATTCTTCATATAATACTATATGCTCTGTGCACTGGCGGACAGTGGCGGATTCAAACCACCCGGCCACGTGCCTGCATCCGACTCCCCCACGGATGGATGTATATCTTAAAGCTATAATTTAATTTTGATAATGTACCCGCTGCAAACAAGTGAAATACACACGCATTGATAGAAGCAAGTTGTTGTTAAACAACGGTTCCTGACAAAACAGATCCTGCCTACCAAACCTCATGGAGTTTTTTTCATAACAGGCTTGGTATTTACGTCAGTCGCAGAGCAATGCATATACTCTACTTAGATTTCCAAAAGGGCTTTGACAAAATTTCCACACAAGAAACTAATGACAAAAGTTAGAGCTTTAGGAATTGTAGGAAAAACAGTAGACTGGATCAAAGACTGGGTAACTAATAGAAAACAGAGTTTTGATAAATGGTGACGAATCAGAATGGGCAGATATGATAAGCGGAGTCCTCCATGGTTCTGTCCTTTGCCCGCTCTTGTTTTTTATTTACATTAATGACATTGATGTAGGCTTAACCTTCTTACGCCGACTGGACGTATTTTACGTTGACATTTTTTGTCTCCCGTGTGCCGACTGGACGTATTTTACGTCGACTTACAAAAGTTTTTTTTTAAATTCACAGAAAAATACTTATAGGCCTACCAGCCTAAAACTTTTGGGGGATGCTGGGAGTTCACGGATCAAGGTGTTGTTTTGTTTACAATCGTTACGCAGGCGCGCAAGCGCGAATTTCTTTCTTGCCGCACTAAAAAGTATCTGTGACACATCTCGGAAATTATTTCGTCACTTTGACATAATTTTTGTACCATTGTAAATTAGCCGTTACATGAAGTATTATATATGAAAATGTGCGCATTTTTATGTAAAATACAACAATAAAATACTCATGTTTGTAGCTTTTATCAGTTTTGAGATATTTTTATATAAATAATGATAATTGCCAAAATTTCAACCTTTGGTCAACTTTGACTCTACAGAAATGGTCGAAAAACGCAATTGTAAGCTAAAACTCTTATATTTTAGTAATATTCAATCATTTACCTTAATTTTGCAACTAATTGGAAGTCTCTAGCACAATATTTCGATTTATGGTGAATCTATGAAAAAAATAACATTTTCTTTACGTCCGCGCAGTAACTCTTCCGAAAAAAATCATACGTGCGATTCTGGTAATGTTTGCACCATTTTAAATTAGCCGTTACATAAAGTTTTATACAGAAAAATGTGCGCAATTTCATATAGAATACAACAAAAAAATAATTGAAGGTTGTAGCTTTTCTCATTTTTGAAATATTTGCATATAAATCACGATAAATAGAAAAAAAAACCACGTTCGGTCAACTTTGACTCTACATTACTCTTCATTTTAGGCCAGAAAAAGGTGTCAGACCCATAGAGGGTAAAATCTGAGAAGAGAAAAAATGGTACATTTTTTGGGCCAAAAAAATAAGTCAAAATTTAACAAATTTTTTTTGGTACCTAAAAGAAATAGACAGTGGCTCAATTTTTTTTTACAGAATAAAGTCATATTATCCTAGAATGTAATTCTGTAAAGATATTTGGACAAAGATGATTTTAGCTGTTATATCAGGATCCAAATCTGAAAGTAATTTTTTGACCTACTATTTTCACCATGAAAATTTCTTATAAAAATCGTTGTAACTATTATAAATATGATAATTATGCATGTAAATATACCAACATATCACACATTCTATAGAAAACAAGAATATATAGAGTTATGCCCACTCATCTTTAGGGTATGTAAACAAAATGGCCACAATCCACACCAACTTCAACTGCCAAATCTGCCACCTGAACTATCTGACTTGAACTAACAAAACTATAAATCCAATTTGCTATGGTGAAGCTATTGCTCTTTTTTTTAATTAATAATATATGAGGGTGTATAGCCATTATTGCAGTTAGGCAGCTTTGTCATAAGATAATTATCAGAAATGTTATCTCCCTCTCTCTCCCTCTCTCTCTATCTCTCTCTTCATACAGCGTGTATGGTTTATTGACATAAGCTGATGTAATCTGTCACCAGATAAGGCACAGACCCACTATTTCCCTCCCCCTGTTACGCCCCCCACCCTCTCTCTTTAGTCATATCAAGGTCATCTGCTTCGCCTCTCACACACTCGAGATTTTTGCCATAGAGGTGTCAGCAACCTCTAAATTATCATCAACATCACTTTCTAATTTCCTTAGAAGTAATTTGATGACATCCATGCCCAGAGAATACTGCTTTCTGGCCATTGTTCATGAGAACTGCAAAGAAATGCAAAATCTGAGAAATTGGCATTCAAAGGAAATTGGACCAAATGGCTATATAAAGCATCCCAGCCACAGCCGACGGCATGCATATGGTACACACACATACGCCATCCACCAACAGTTTCTAACAATACAAAACATTACCAGTATCAGCAGTGATAGACAGAAAATCACTACTTAATAACTTTGCCTTTCGATCCCCCACACGTTAAAGGTGTGTGGGGGTCGAGCTCGACCAGAGCAATTCTCAGAAAAGGAGAAAGGACAAAAGCAAGGAAAATGCAGGTTCTAACATAATTGTAGTGTGTGTTCTGCTTGTTATTGCAGGTTGATCACATCCAGATCCGAGATAGACAATGATTTATGGGAAAAAAAACGTTTTTTGAAACACTCCTCAGGTTGTGCGTGACATGTCGCACCTATCCAGGATTAATGTGCCATCTGAGAGCTTCTCGAGTTGTTGGGAGAGCATCTATTGCTTGACCCTTCTGGTTAAAGAACTGCTTATGTGTATTATTAACATGTTTGTGGCTACCAGTTTGATCATACAGGAGAACGAAAAATGCTCTGAGGTTTCCAAGCTGTCATCTGCAACTGAGGGTTTGGTGTAGCACCCAAAACACCGAAGGTAGCAGGAGCCTCACCATAGACCTTCCACGTCTCTCATGCAGTCTTTTTCTTCCTGCCTCCAAGGCTTAACATAGTATCATACTCAGTGAAGGCACGAAATGAAGGTAATCCTCAACACTTGTCAGTCCCCAATGCCTTGGCCATCTCGTAAGCTGCTAAAAGCCTAAAGTTCTTACCTCTACTGAAAACAACCCACAGCTCATCTATGTCGAGGTGTCTGGCTGCTGCCACCACAATTACTATAACATCCATGTCAACTGAGCGAATCAACACTTCCACAGTAGCTCTACTTCACAGCATCTTGTATGTGGAACATGGAACATTATCCTGGTATCTGCTTCTTTAAGTGATGTTTCTGGCCTGTGTACAGACCACATCTTTGTTTTGAGTGCTGATGACTTCTTTATCTGTCTCTACAGCAGCTAGCCTTATCGCTAGGAAGGAGAACAGCTCCACCTATTTGATTGGTACTATAGCCTGCCAGTTCCTTGATATAGAACTACATGGCTAGACTCATCTCTGTATGGCTTTATCTCTCTTTGTCTGAGTATCAGCCTTCACACTGTCTGGCAGTGGATGTTCCAGACAACATCCACTCTGATTGCATGCTGTACCTGAGATGATGTACGACAAGAAAATCTGTGTTGCATAGACAGAGAATGTCTTCACAACACCAAGAGTCAGCATCTTGGTGATACCTTCTCCATCAAGGATAATGACTTTAATGTGAGGACTAGAAACATTCTTTTATGGAGAGTTCCCATCTTCTAAGCATCCCAGGAGGTCAGACTTTTTGTCCAGTCTCATTTTGCCCATCTGTTGCAGGGCAGGGGACAGGCCTGGTTCTCACGAGCAAAGAAGTTACTGAGATCTTCATCGTGCATCTGTGATGCAATGAACAACCCTGGAAATAGGGAGATATCATTCTTGAGCAATGGCAGCTGAAGCTGGGTTCTTGATTTTTCTCAGACTGGAGAGAGGCTGTAGAGAGGAAAGTTATTTTTCCTGATTGGGTCAGTGATGGGCTTCACCTGGTTCACAAGCCACTCATTGACTTATATGTGGTACTGCTCTTGCTCAAGCGTCTTGATAAGGCACATAGCGTTGATGACTTCTCGGTTTGCAGGGTCCCTGCTATGTAGTTCAAGGAAATCATTGCAGTCATCACAGAATGGGTTCCTCATCTCTCTCATGACACCGGAGGGTGACTTCACATCTCAAGCAAATGTGTATGCTTTGTCTGCTCATGGTGATCAGAATCAGTCTCCTGTTTCCTCGGTTCTGCTGTGGCTGGTAACTCTGCAATCACTCTTGCCATCTCAGGATAGGACACCATCCAGCACCACAGTGCTGCAGGATTCCCAGTCAGGCTGGCTGCTTCGCCGTTATTCTGCTCTTGTGCCTGATCAATAGCCAAAGCAGAGAATGCATGTGCTTTCTTCTTCACTGTGAAAGTCCCAGCCATGGTCTTTGTGAACACATCTGGATGCTTGTCTTCGAGTGCCACCATGACACGCAAGTGAACTGGAATCCACCTTGTGTAATTTGTGCGGCCCAGGGCAAAGAACCAGGGTACAATCTTGGTCAAGGCATCGATGTGGAGCTTGAAGTTACCCTTGAGTAGCGATCTCACTGAGGTCATGATTTCCAGTTCCAGCTGCAGGATAATCGACCAGAACTATAGCTGGGGACTTGTAATAGCTCAGCTAGTACACCAGTCTACTACTGATATTTCAGCCCATTCCTCATTCAACCCATTACAGTGTTGGGTGTAACCTTCATGCTGAAGGTAGCTGTGATCTGGTGAGCCCATCAAGTGTGTGTCACATGGATGGCTTTGATGAAAGAGTTGGCTATTCCAGGCATAGCAACTCCTGCTGGAAACAGGGCTTCCATTCATCCACTGCACTTCAGAAGTTCTCATAGAATGTTGAATGATGTCTTTTCAATGTGGAATCAGCCAAACAAGATTTCTAAACAATCTTCTCCATGTACTTCATGCCAACTCCATTGGATTTGTTTGGCCAGCACGCACAATGGTTGATCCATGGTCATGACCTATGGTGAATGTATGAAAGTGAGACCATTGGTTTTCTGTATATCGTAAGTTAGTATTCTGCCGTGCCTCTAATTATCAAAACATCAAGAAAAATAATTTTGGTGTCTATTTCCCATTAAACTTTAAATTTGATGCTGGGCACTAATATTGCCCCATCCACTGGGCAACAATTTTTTACTTTTTTAATGTTGTCTAGATTTCTACAACTGATTTAGGGTATTTTAGCACGGCTGAATCAGGAAATGGCATCCGTTTCTCTCCATCATGTCAGGTTTTTGTGCTAGGTTGATTTGAAAAAAATCAGATCTTGTGACAAAATCGATTACAATTTTGTGGCATTATCAGCTGATTTTTGTCAACACATATCATCCTAAATATGTTTTTAAGAGAAAAAAATGTTATTCCAACAACATATATTGATTACCTGATAGAAACATCGATTACTGTAAACTGAATGGTGGGCATTGATAAAGGTAAGTACACGTAAATTGCATGTTGCTTCACCATTTTTCAAACTTCAGATCTTGAACTTCCGTTTCTTCGAACTCCTGGAATGCTCAGCGGCAGGGAGGTCTCTCTTCAGAGTCCAACAGTAGTCAGCCATCATGACTGCGTCCCAGCGACCCTGATACCTGGTCTCCATCTCTTTCATGTCCTGATGGAATCTCTCCCCCTGCTCGTCACTCATTGAACCCAGGTTCTCAGGAAACCGGTCCATATGTGAAAATAGGTAGTGCATCTTGACGCTCCTGTTGCAGCCCAGGTTTCAGAAAGCAGTCAGCATGTTGTTGACAAGTTCTGCGTAGTTTCTGGCCTTATTGTTGCCAAGAAAGTTCTTCACTACCAAAACAAATGCCTTCCACGCTTCCAGTTCCACTTCGTTCATTGAGTTTTCGAACTCTGGATCTCTGATGAGCTGACGGATGTGAGGACCGTCAAAGACGCCAGCTTTCAACTTCTCCATGGTCAATCCTGGAAAAGCCTGGCACAAGTAAGTGAAGCAGTCACCATCCTTGTCCAGAGCCTTGGTGAACTGCTTGATTAAGCCGAGCTTGATGTGCAGCGGTGGGAAGAGTATTCTGTCTCTGTCCACCAAAGGGTCGTTGATGATGTTCCTTTCTTTGCAAGGCACCAATTCCTCCCGCACAGGCCAGTCCTTCTTCGTGTAATGCTGAGCACGGTCCCTACTATCCCACATGCACAGAAAACATGGATACTTGGTTAAGCCAGACTGTTGTCCCAACAAAAAGTTCACCATCTTCAGGTCAACACAAATAAACCACTTATGCTGACTATAACCAATTTTCTCCAGCACATACTTCACCGCTGCATACTGCTCCTTAAGTGTAGTCGAGTGAGCCAGGGGTATAGAGGCAAACTGGTTGCCGTTGTGTAGCAGAACACATTTCAGTGATCGCTTGCTGCTGTCAATGAACAGTCTCCAATCTTTGGGTTCGTACTGTGGCACTCCAAGCTTGAGCAGAAGCTGCACAATATCTGCACAGTACACCAAGTCCTTCTCTTCAGAGAAAAAATGGAGGTACTCTTGATGCCTGTTGCGGAAGAAGCTGATGCGAGCACTGTCAGAGAGGAGTTTTTTTCCTTCAGTCTGGATGCCAAAAGTTCGGCAGAGTCCTTTGACAAGCTGAGGTCGCGAACTAGATCATTCCACTCCTTTTGGGAAAGTGGATGTGGAGCATCATCTTCAAGAACCACTTCTTCTTCTTCTTCTTCTTCATGTCCTTCAATACTGGAGGCATCTTTGTCACTAATGTCAAGAAGTTTTCCGAAGATAGGCACTGGAATTTCGTCACAATGAGCTACAGGACGACGTGCTGATTGAAGATCAGGATACTTGAGGCTGCCCGGTTCTTTCTGTTGATCCCAGTCACATCAACAGCGGAGACGTAGCATTCAGTGACATGGTTTGTCGGTTCCCTCCAAACCATGGGAATTCCAAAGTTCAGACTCCTCTTGCCATTGGTCCACCCACGTAGTCTCGGTGCATGCCTTGCAAACCATGTGTGGGGCCCAAGCTTTATCCTGGTCACCAAGTTTAATACCAAATAAAGCATGGTAAGCATGCCTTATGAAACTTGTGACTGGCTTCCTATTAGGAGCAATGGTGTATTTTCCACATATGTAGCCAAACACGTCGGGCTTATTTCTGCACGATCTTCTGGCCAAAGCCATCTCATTCACCTGCAAAACAAAAATATGTACAAATTAGATAAGTTGGCGCATGTAGGTATTGTACATTCTTCAGAGTTCGTTATTTCAAGAAATACAACTTTTTTGTATCATTATCACAAAATTACAACCAGCGGCTTCATGTTTAGTTGCCACTTCCATTGTACACAACCACCGCAGCCCACCGCGTTCCGTGTTTGGTGCCACCAGCACGACAACGCAAATATTCTGCAACACACATGAAGCGAAAACACCCGAACATGCGCTAGTGGAACTTCCTTTACAATCCGTGGGGCGGCTGCCCCATTAAGTTAGTTTTGGTCCACCAACTTTATGCTTTGCGGCACCAATTTTTTTAAGATTTCGAGGTTTTTATGACTTTTCGACATAATCACCCAGAACTATCGGACCTGAATACTTCTTGTCATTAAAATAATAATTTCCAATAAAAAAAAAAATATTCGACATGGCATTTTACCCCCACCAACTTCTAAAATGCTCCAAACAAGCGTACATGTGAACAAAAACGTAAAAATACGACATGTGGCCACAGCTCAAAAACTTGACCTGATTGAGCAAAACCAATGTGAGTTTTGGATTCAGCGCATTGGATTCGTCCTAAATCAGCTGAAAAAACGCAGACAACAAATTTGTTGTTGACCAGTCCAGAAATGTTAGATTATCATCTACATACCTCGTCCACCTCATGTTTTTAGGTTTTATTGCATTTATTACTGTAGTTACAAAGTATTCCATGTATAGACTGACTAAAACAAGACTTAAAGGATTACCCATACTACAGCCAAATTTTTTTTTATAGAATGATTTCCTAAATGAAAATACGTTATTAGATACACATAATTCAACTATATATATATATATATATATATATATATATATATATATATATATATATATATATATATATATATATATATACATACTATATATATATATATATATATATATATATATATATATATATATATATATATATATATATATATATATATATATATATATATATATATATATATATAAAGTGAGATGTCTTTATAACCAGATTTATTCATTCAAGTTTATATGCAAATTCCCCATGTGAACTGGAAGCCTCCATTTTCTCTAAACCCCACTTTGCTCCCATTGGCTGTTCTGGATTTGATCTCATCAAATGTCCTGAGGAAGTCTGAGTCTCTCTTGGCCAATATTTTATAAGGATAGGGATCCAGCCGCTCTCCCTCAGTCGTTTCATCCCCCTTGAGTGAGTTGTAATAGTGTGTAGCGTATCCCACGTGTTCCTTGCCTTAGCACTGATGCTAGAATGCAATCTCTTTGCAGACAAATACTGTGTCTGATTATGGGAGAAATATGGAACCCTTTGGAATAAGGCTTGCATTGAAATAACCCAAATTGCAAAATTTTGATCTCCGTGTCTCGTTCATTTCCCAGCTACGTGTTTTCGGTGGACCTACAATCAACCACCACAATATTTCCTTGACCTATCCGTAACTTGATGTAAATATAATTCACATGAAACTGAAGTCTGAATTTTATGTAAATTCCTCCTTATCCAGTAATATCTGCCTTCTGAAATATATTTTTATTTGTATTAATTCTTGTCCCCCCAGGTAAGGCCATTTTTAAGAGTCTTAGAATACATTTTCAAGGAGCAAACAAGCACTTCAATACGATATATATATATATATATATATATATATATATATATATATATATATATATAATATATATATATATATATATATATATATATATATATGTATATATATATATATATATATATATATATATATATATATATATATGATATATATATATGAAATATATAAATATATATGATATATATATATTATATATATATATATATATATCTATGTATATATATATATATATATATATATATATATATATCATATAATAATAATATATATATATTAGTATAATATATATATATATATATGTATATATATTATATATATATATATATATATATATATATATATATATATATATCTATCTATATATATCCATATATATATATCTATATATATATATATATAATATATATACCTCTATCTCTAACTATTAATATAATATATATATATATATATATATTATATATATATATATATATCTATATATATATATATAGAATTATATCTTTAATATATATATTAATTTATATAAATATAATATAGATATATATAATATATACAATATATATATATATCTATAATATTATATCTAATATATATATGTATATTATTATATAATATCTATATATATATATATATATATCTATATATCTATATATATATATATATATATATATATAATATATAATATCTATATATATATATCTTAATATATAATATCTATTATGATATATCTCTCTATATATATATATATCATATATATATATATATCTATAATAATATATATATATATATATATATATATATATATATATATATATATATATCTTATATATATATATATATATCTGTATATATATATATATCATATATATATATATATACTATTATGTATCATATATGTAATATATAATATATTATAATATATATATATATATATATATATATATATATATATATATATATATATATATATTATATATATATATATATATATCAATAGAGGGATCCACAGTAATATCCTTGTTTAATCTAGATATAATATGTTTATACAAAGCTTAAAGTTTCTTTCGTCCATCCTCCTGTGGACTTGATCACTAAGCTATATATATATATATATATATATATAAGATATATCTATATATATATATATATATATATATATATATATATATATATATCTATTATATATATATATATATATATGCATGAAATTTCTCAAGTGTTTGTCAGGTTTTGTATCCACCATGTTTACCATTAGCATCTAATTATGATGGTTTTCATGAGAAAATAAGTTTAATTTTTACGTAAATTTTTTTTAAACACTACTTTTAACAGCCTTGTTTTTTTACATCTATGCATGTAGATTCCTAAGCAGAAAATCTAAACTAACCAAACAAAAATACTGTCAAGAGAGAAACCTAATATTTATCGTTCTGACTTTGTATAAAGTTCCCCTATATTTGTAATCAGTTGGTTAGATCCATGCCATTTAGCATTTCCAACATTTTCACTAATATTCGAGGCCTTGACTCGTATCTAATGTGGTTGAGTCCTCAACGGAGCTTGAGCATAAAGAAACAGTTGCGCATCTTCAAGATTGCATACATCTCTGTCTCCAGTATCTAAATTTTCATTACTGCTTTTTGCTGATATGCTGCTTATATGTGTCTCTATGTCTTGGTCATCACTATCTTTGTCCTTACCATCTATCCTTTCCTTACTTACATATATTCACTGGCCTGATATGATGCAAAATATCATCTGAAGGTATCATACGTTTTTGTAAGATGATAATATGGCTTTCAAGTTACGTCTATTGCGATCATACAATTTGTAAACAAATCACTGGTTGTTTTAGTAAATTTTGAGGTTCTACTAGGGATTTACCTTTTATATTCATCTTTCAATAATGGGTGATACAACAGAAATAAAGCAGAGTGGCATGGGGACTCTGGCTAGTAGCTCCACCCACAGTGATGACATCACTTCAAGTGTGAGCACTCTGATCAGCTGGAAATGGCCTGATGTAATACCAGTATACATCTCGGGTATATGCGATCAGGATCTGACCAGTATTCAGGATTTCTACTGCCCTCTTGATGATGTCCATTGATTGGTGAATATAGCTATGGAGTAGGCCTGGTCATAGAAGAGGTGTAGCAATGAGATAATTGATACACTGTTTGGATCCACTGGTGTTGTTTGCTCACTGGCATTGTATACAGGCCATGACATGACATCGTTTCAGTGAGTAACATGTATGGGGTCACCAACTTCCCCATCTGATCCATCTACCTGTTGAATGAGACAAACGGAACAAATCAATAAACATGGTAGGTCACATTTCCTCAGGAGCACGGAAGGTATGCTGGTGTATGATTCTAGCTAGTGGGCAACCATTGTCACAGTTATTGTGTCTGCTTCCATAAGTCGTTGAGCTCCAGAGATGCCACTATTTAGGTGTTGGAATAAAGAGATTCCTATACCTTGGCACAAGTCCTGTGCACGTGTTGAGCTGGGGTTTTGGTGGTCTATTTTGTCGACTGCACCTGTGTTAACAAGCCTCCCTTCAGTTTTGGTGGACATACCGTTCCCTCAAACAGGAAGTAGAGACAGATGTTGTTCCCCAACTGTTGTAGGAGATGGATAGACCAAAGCAGTACAGCTCATCAATGAGGTTTAATCCTCATGTGTTGTGACCATGCTTGGTAGATGTATGGAACCAACACTCTTCAGATGGTATGCATTGTTGTTGTACATCAGGAGCTGGGATATTGTAAGTGTAAGATCCAGTATAGATGAGTGACTTGACTGTTCTTGGATACTGGGACCACTCAAGACCATAGAAACCTGTGTGATGAGCAAATTAGGGACCTACTCTTCCTGCTGTGGGTGTCAAATGAACCACTGAAGGCAGTTGTCTGCTTCAGCAGGGCTTTTGATTAAGTTGGCAGCTATAGCCAATTCTATACCATCACTCTCAGCATCCTGTCTTGAAAAGAGTACGATGGAAGGAATAAAACAAGACAGTTAAAACAGCTCACTTTAATGAAAATTTATACTTCCATATAAAATATAAATTTTGACAACTTGTGAGC
This sequence comes from Macrobrachium nipponense, assembly GCF_015104395.2. Lineage (NCBI taxonomy): Eukaryota > Metazoa > Arthropoda > Malacostraca > Decapoda > Palaemonidae > Macrobrachium > Macrobrachium nipponense. Next base: position 66,323,849 of record NC_061087.1, on the reverse strand, counting down.
TGGTTGCTGGTTGGCTTGTTGTTGAAAGAAGGAATTACCTGTGTCAGAAGTAACTACAGATATGTTGTCTTCCTTCTTTATCCCCCACCGTTATTCAAGAAACCCTGAGGATATAAATGAATTTTTTTTCTAAATGTAAAGGACAAATTTTTTAGATCACCTAGGAACTCAAGCAATAAACTTAATAATAGTCAGCAAGGCTTAGAATTTAGATTTTGAACCAATGAAGTAAAAGATTATTTGCCGTCGATAATACTAAATGTGACTATCGCTAACCACAACAGGCGTAACGACCTGGAAACTTCGACTTAAAGATAACATTTGGCCAATAATCTAATGTAAAGGTGCCTAAAAATGCTAACAACTTTATTGGGCAATGCCAAGTTACAGAAGTGATAAATTATGTGTACTGAAAAAGCAGCATCCACAGGGCTTATTTGTTGGTAATCGAGCAAGGGAATAATTATCCAAGATAAATAAATTGACAGAGAATCACTTGTAGAAAACCAGCATAATTTCTGTAATGACGTACCTTATCAATACCATTCCTCGGTGACGATGTTGTCATTGATGTTAAAACACATATGGCTGGTCTCATCTTCTGCAGGATGGCGGAGAAAATCAAGGATGTATTACCCCTCCATTATAGGGTCTTGACGAACTAACATTAATTTTTATTCCAAAATACTTGTGTAAAGTAAGAAGGTCTTCTTCCAACTGCTTATTTCCAACTACCTTTTTTACCAGCGATGGTTCCTTCAAAACTTTGTAATACTGCGAAAGAACAAGACCACCAGCAGATAGTTCCGAAAGAGTAGTTAGGTAGTTTATATTTGAAAAGATTTACTGTCAAAACGAAAATAAACAATATGCTGTGTTTACCATCAAGTGCAAACAACCATTAATACTAATTCACAATTAACATAAATTATCACTGGGTAACATAGTTTTATCCAAAAGGGAGAAAAGGACGAATAGATTCTATAATTACCCAACTACCAATAACAATAAAAAAGAACACGAACACTCAGTAAACAAATAATTCCTAACATCCTGTTCACATGCCTTGTGTAGGGCTGCACCAACATCCTGGTTGAAAGCAAGTAGAATGCCTAAGCCTTGCTTGTGCTCTTTTAAGTCAGAAAAATACCTTGAAAATTTATTTTTAGTTCGGTTGAATGAACATGCCAAGTCAAGACTGTTCCAAGCTGCACCAGCCTGGTATTGTACTGGGATATCAGATCTATCAACTTCAACACTGGCACCACAGCAGAGCACAGGCTTCCTAAATGTAGAACACCAGTTGAGTAAGAGCTATGCTATGATTTACGTCATTTTGTTGTGGATCCTCATTCATTTTTGGGTCTCTGGCTTTGTTGTACAGGAAGGCTATACACTTAATATGGTACTTGGCCTCTCGTGCTAGACAAAGGTATCTAGCTCAAAAGTGGAAGCCTCATGCAGAGCCTCCTTACATGCCTGTGTGTCACACACATACACACACACAAACTTGTGGTCAATCTACACTATGATTGGTGTACTTCCTTGGGACATCTGCAATGTCACAGGAGGGTTTCTGCTTCTGGCTCAGTGGTCCTTGAATGTTGCTTGAGTGCCCTCATCATCATCCAGTTTGGAGATATCTCTACTCTTTGACATATATATGAACTTGCTGAAGGCGAGGAGATTGTCTCCAAAAGTCTGGTACCCAGAAACGGTGCTATGTCCTTCTGACATAGTGCAAACTGGTCCCAATCTGTCAGACATAGGAAATGTATACCAGATGAGCCTGGCTTTTGAGGTCCAATACTATAAAAAGTTTGGTCTTTGTCAGTCAGTCAGAATAGAGTTATTATACAGCCACCAGACTCAACCACCACCCTGACCTGAAAGCAGAATAAAGATGTTGCCAATGTCTTAGCTTCAATACATATATATCAATGGCCATTTGATAAATGGTTGCCACTGCTGCCATGGGGCAAATATGAGATGTCCCTTTATCTACTATTCTGTCAAAATGTCACATGTCTGCTGTACTAATAAAACTAATGCCATGCAAAATATTTTAACTGGATAATAAAAAAAGTCACTTACTTATAACTGTCGGACTTTGCCACAGTTTCTACGCTTATTTTTTCTTCAGAATTGTTTATCCTGTGTGTAAATGTGGAACATATTACATTCATAACGTTACTCACGTTAAATAGCTAGAAATGAGTGTTCTTTCATTTAGCATTTCCTACAAAAAATATTTTTCATTTATAACTGCATTTGTAATATTATATGAGTTTCAATTTCATGTAAAAGAAAATTACTGAGATAGTTATTTGTCTTTCCACCCGCTTTTCTTTCTATCCGTCCACAGATGTTAAATTCTACGGAGGTTAGAGGGGCGCAAATTGGTACGTTTGTCATCCACTCTTCAATCATCAAACATATCAAATTGCAGCCCTCTAGTCTCAGTTCTTTTTATTTTACCTGAATTTAAATTTAGCCAGGATCATGTGCCTGGCACTGCTACAGGTGCCAACAACAGGCTACAACTGGGCAGAGGCTGAAAGATTCATGGGCTGCGGCTGAGAGTCTCATGGGCCGTGGTTGAGAGTTTCATATTGCATTATAGTATACTGTGCAGAAACTTTGGTCGAGCTGAAGAAACTTTGGCACATTTTTTACTGATTTATTTTAAATTAACTTATATTAGTTGAGCGACTACGCTTTAAATTATTTTTTACTATGCTTTAAATCATTTATCTCTTATTATTTTTTTTCTTTTGCATAAGCATACTTTTGCTTTGACCTTCAGATAAAAAAGAATTATTTTTCTAGAGAAATCAGAACTAAGGCGGCAATTCAGCAGTTGCGCTTAGAGGTACATTTAAACTTGAATTATCAACGCATTTATTTTTAAGAGGTATCCAAAACAGGATGCGGAAAGCCCTGGCAGGTTGGAGCTGGAATTGTAATTTCTAGTAGGAAACAATGATTGCCACCGTTAGATGGTTTTATTTAGAAAATTTGGAGTGGAAATACTCAATATTACTAGTATGGAGATTTTGATAGTCATTCATAAAGAATAAAATAATGGTTTCATTTCCCCTTCACTTTATAATGAAGTTTTACTTCTCACAAGTCCTAATTTTCTCTTCTGTTTCTTTGGTCTACCTGCTGTATAGCTAGACGGCAATCAGGTGAAAATATGTTTATTCTTCGATTCCTGGTAAAAAAAAAGAAAAAAAAGAAAGAAAAAATATAGAAATATATATATATCTATATATATATATATATATATATATATATATATATATATATATATATATATATAGAATATTTATCACATCACCGTATATATATATATATATATATATATATATATATATATATATATATATATATATATATATACATACTAAATAAATGTATCCGTTTTTTAGACGATGTAATGCGTCTTATGTGGATATGGTGGACTTCATTTTCTGTAAGTAAGAAAAATCTTAGAGTTCAATCTGGATTTCACTATATATATAATTATATATATGCATATATATATATATATATATATATATATATATATATATATATATATATATCATATAGTGAAATCCAGATTGTATTCTAAGATTTTTCTTACTTACAGAAAATGAAGTCCAGTATATCCACATAAGACGCAATTACATCATCTAAAAAACGGATACACATCTTTCAGAAAGTTTATGAATTAACCCATAATTCCTGCCTAGTTGATTCCATATGAACTAGGAGAGGAATAGTTAGATTACCTCAATCTACGTAAGTTAACCTGCCGTCAATTTTTCAGAATACACCAAGAAAAGACATAACAAACCTCTTCAGTTTCTATTAAAGGTTCAAAATAATGAATTATGATTGAAGGTGAAGGATACACACTTGAAATGGTCTAAGCTATGTAAAAAGTAAGGCGTAGTGTGATAAATTATATGGGAAGCTTCTATGTACCATCCAAAAGCCATTTGAAAAATTTACTTTGGTAATTACTCAGCAAAGGAAACTTATTCCGCGCTATGAATTTCGTTTTTCCATTTTCTTTTTCATCCATGAAAAAAATAAAAGTAGGTGTAATGAATAAATGTTTAATCGTACGTTCTTCTTCTTTCCACTGTTACCCCTACATTAAAGGCTCCGTTGCCTGATGCACGTTCTCTATACTGCCTTCTAACAAAGGCATCATCTTCCACCAAACCTCTTCTCTCCATATCTAATTATCTGTCTCCCTCGCGATCTTCTCCCTCTAACCGGTTCTTCCCAAGCCCTCTCCATTCCCTGCTAGTCATCCATCTTTAACACATGCCCATACCATCTCAATCGTGACTCTCTTATCATCTCTGAAATATCAACATATAAATTATGATCGTCTACGCCTACTCAAATGTTATTATTGCTACAAACCAATGTGCTAAACATAAAAAAGAAAACGTATTAAATTATTTTTTTTTCAAAATGCAATCTTTTTTTTTTTTTTTTTTTTTTTTTTACAACAAACTAAATACAAACAAATATTTGAAAGCTTTTGGAAAATAATCATGCTCTCTGAAAACTATTTTCCTTATGGGATAATTGAAAAAAAATTAATCTTTCTCTAGTCGTTATGAGACCATTAAGGATTTGTGGAAATATCACTCTAGAAAAGTGGGTGGTCAGCAGGTGATAACATTTACTGATATATTACATATAGTATAGTTAACTAATGCAATCAAATTTCTATGAACAATTGTTGCATTTACAATTCATAATGCTAGTGTATACAATTTTATTAATGCAGATGCTCAAACTGCTGACTACTGTCCATCACAATTTGCACAACTCTGAAGTCTACCTTTCAGGCTTCTACACAATTTTGCGCAAGTCTCTTTTTGCTTAATTACTTAAAATGCATTTCTAATGTAATTTGTCAAGTCACCAACCCTGTGGTTTTTTAATGTAAACTTTGCTCATGAGTACAAATGCCGTAGTTATAATAAACACCACCGTTATATTATAATCTTAGCACAACCACTATTTTGCTTCACCCTGTATATAAGAAAACAAACCTTGCAGAAAATGCAGCGTGTGCAAAGATAGAGAAGTATAGGCAACAATTTTCCATGGTAAAGATGGAAAATATGCATATTGCAAGAGAAACAGTTTGTAAGGTTTAGGGATTGAACGGAATAAGTGTGAGAAAGAGCGCTTTCAGATATCTCAGTCTTTGTTTGGAAGTATTAAATGGCGGTTGCTCCTTGTTATGAAAAGGCACAAGTAGGTGACAGACATACACAGTTCTAGGACTATATAGGGATAGAGAATGTTGTGGACACTATTGTCTTTTTTTTTTTTTTTTTTTCACTCGCTGTGGGTGTGTATGTATATCTGTCTATAAATGTTGCCGACAGCATGGTAAAATGGTCAAGTGGGCTTGAAACTAGCATCGATTGACATACATTATATCTGACATCTCAATTTCTTTCTGGCGGTATAGGCAAGAAGCGAGAGATTTTATACATTTATTTTTTAAGAAGTTCCAAAGAGTACTCCAACTTTTGTTTGAACGCCTGTGACAATGAATTTGCTATTTCGTAATGTTAGTGAAATAAGCACAAATGTGTTAGTGTTAGTGAAATGAGCACAAATGCAATAGGTTACAGCGATTTCTTATTACAACAATCTGTCATCCTTGCCCATTTAAACCTATATAGACGCTTGCTGGTTTACGTTCGACAAAGATTGAAAGAGAATTCGGAACGATGAAATGTCGTACATCCTTTTTGTATCTCGGAATTTAATTTCCTTTTAGTATCTCAGTGAAAATTTCCTTGCAGTATCTTATAATTAAATTGACGCATAGAAATTAAAACAAATGCCATGCGAAAGTCGAAGTTCTCGTTCTGAAACTTTCGTTTACGACCTATTGTAAAGATGGGAGATTGGAACAAAATCCTTTAAGAGAATACCCACGACGTGAAGAATTTTTCATCTCTACAACCTTATTATTTTCTTTATTTTAAGACCTTCTGACGTCCTAGATCTCATTAATAAAATACTTGATGTGTAAAATGAGAGAGAGAGAGAGAGAGAGAAAGAGTATGGGGGAGAGGCTTCTGAAAATTATCTGGTGGTATGTGGAACTTTTCCGAAGGTCATATCAGTCTGCAACGTATTTTCCAATTTTATACTTTAATTTGTTTAGTTGAGTACTCGTTCCTCTGTTGCAAAATAATTGTAATAATTATGATGATTATAATAATTAAAAGTAATTATATTGCATGACTGATTTACCCTGATATGAATGGCAGGGCGGGAAGGAGAGGAGATGAGTATGAGAAAGTACACGGAGGCCATGAGTTTGGAATTAAAAATGAAGATGGGGATTATTTATTGGAGATGGCTCAGAGTTTTGAATTTGCCTGTATTAACACATAGTATCAGAAGTTAGATAAGTACTTGATAACTTATGAAAGTGGAGGAGTGCAGAGCCAAATAGATTACATCCTGGTTAGAGGAGCTGACAAAGGCAATGTGACAAAATGGGGTGGATTATGGGAATATCGGTGCTTGAGAGACTAGGAAATAATGAAATAAGAAGAGCCGGCTTAGTAAAGATTACAGAGGTGATAAGAGAGTCATGATTGAGATGGTATGGACATAGGTTGAAGATGGATGACGAGGAGGGAGTGAAAAGGGCTTGGGAGGAACCTGTTAGAGGAAGAAGATTAAGAGGGAGGCAGAGAATTAGATGGCGAGATAAAGTGAAGGAAGATATGAAGAGAAGAGGTTTGGTGGAGGATGATGCCTTTGATAGAAGGCAATGGAGAAGGCGCATCAGGCAACTGACCCTTTAATATAGGATGGAAAGAAGACTGATTTAACCTTCTGATCTGTTTCTTATACATGATTTTTTTTATTAGACTTCTAATTAGGTTTTGCAACTCATTCAATATGAACATCTATTCCTTTAGTGCTTAACAACTCGACTTTTGTAAATAGTGAAATATACAAAAGGAAACCTGTTCTCGAGGAATTTTCTTTCTTTCTAGGACTACATTAAAATAAAACGATGATGACATTTTTCTGATTTAGCAGCTACTTTTTTTTTATATCAATTCTCCGAGGTTTTTTATTTTGTTATTGATTGATCGCTTTAGTTGGGGTACAGTATATTTCTTCGACGTATTCATTTGTTTGACGTTTAGGTTTGTCATAAATAAATAATTCATTCTGCAATAATAAAATCACAGATGAATGCTGACATAAATCAATTATACCTATTTTATTTCCTTAGACAAACAAACTCGAACACACGTTGGTATTATTAATCTCAATTTCTTTTTCTATATAAATAGATTTAAACTTTGCATTTATAACTGTAGATCGGTAAGAAATTGCCATTTTGATGTAGCCGAATTAATTCATGATTCTGATATAGTCAGTCTGCAGAGTACTTGAATAGAATAAATTTTGAATTCGCATATAAATCAATTTCCCTTGTTGATTTATCGAATGAGTAGTTAGCTGATCGTTCTCATGGGGAGTTGCTTTTCTGTACCGAAAGAGCCTTGTCTCTTGTATACTGCGAGTGGACACCTCAGATTTCAGACTAATATGTATTGACGTGTCTATAAACGAAAGTTGTATAAGGATTATTAACTGTTATCCTCCATACCCAGACGGACAAAATGATGCAGAGTATATTGACTGTTTAGCAAAAATGCACTCTGTCAGATCACCGAAATGGAAAAGTTTTTGTAGTTATTGATTTTAACGCTCACACTGCATCACGCTTTGGTAACGAGTTCAAAGACTTTTGCACCCTTTACGATTATTGTATTGGTGATGTTATTTTGATGCCCACCAACACTTACACTTGGGTGAGTGACCCAACGGGCCATACCCGTTGGTTAGATCACCCTGCCTGCCCTCCTAGTGTTCTAACACACATTATCAATATGCGTGTGTTGCATTCCGTTATTGGTTCAGACCATCGTCCCCTTTATTTTCTTTGAAGGTGTCGCAACTACCTACGTTGGTACAAATAAATGATATCAGTCAGACGAAGAGGTAAATAGAGAGGTAAATCTGAAAAGGCTTTGAAAAATATCGAGTTGCCTTTGGAAGCTCTACAGTGTAACATAAAGACCATGGCAAAACGAAGACCATTGTAGAGCTATTGAAAATCTATTATGGATATAATTAGTGCACGTCAGCAGTCGTCTGACTCTATGAAGTCGAACCACAGAGGCTTCAACCATATTCCTGGTTGGAACGACTTTCTAAAGGAATTCCATCATGAAGCACGGGATGACTATTTAGTAGGAAGGAATCTGGTAATCCAAGGGATGGATATTTCTTTGATAAAATGATATCTTCTAAAGCTCAGTTCAAAGGAATGTTTAGATTTCGTAAAGAGAATGAGGAGGAAATTAGATTCAATAAAATTGCCACGAGTCTTAAAGGGAGTAAAAAGAAGTTTTGGAGATAAATATGGAAAGAACATTATTCTGAACTTTTTAACGACACTACTTTTTAACGACACTACTAATCCTGTCACAGACCTAGTGAAAAACCAAAGTCAGCGAGAAGTTACAAGGACAAAATATATGTCAATAAAATTTCGAATGCTTTAAATCCTCTTAAATCTTCCAGTAGCCCTGGACATGATGGACTGACCCTTCACCACTTACTACTAAGTATATTCATCACTTCCTGTTTCTCATTCATACTTGCCAAGAGCCATTATTGGTGGAGGGCCTAGCCTTTTACTAAATGGTAGAACTCCAAGGCAGCAGCTGTCCTTTAGTAGCCTATTACGACAAGCATGACCTACGGTGTTAGTATGCTTACACCACTACCATGCGTTCGTTCGATATATAAATATATATATATATATATATATATATATATATATATATATATATATATATAACATATAAAGAAATATATATATATATATATATATATATATATATATATATATATATATATATATATATATATTATATATATATATATATATATCTATATAATATATATATACTATATATGATATATTATATAGATATATATATAAAATATATATATATATAAACATATAAAAATATATTATATATATATATATATATATATATATATATATATATAATATATATGCGATAAAAATTTTTAAATGCAATGAACCAAGCATGACTTTAACGATCCTTCATAAAAGTTGTGATGGTGTCTCACATTCTAAAAGTCTTTAGTCTATTTTCGAAAGCTCTATATTTAGAATTTTACATTTCACTATATATATAGTACAATTTAAGAATGCAACTCAAACACATTTAATATTGTCAAAGTTCTTAGCGATGTTGAAAGTATGTTAAACTGGTATCTGAAAAGACCGTAGTGATAAAGGAATATTGAAACATTTCAGTGCAGCGGACAGAACTCTGAAAAATAAACCTACTCGTGTAGAGAACTGTTATTGAAGCAAAAACATGTTTGTTATATTTCATAACTATTTACAAGTAAATTAAAAAAAAAATTACATTTCTATAACTGACATCAAATCAAAATATGTTTTTCATTTCTATTTTGGTAAGAAGAGAGGCTACATTGTTCATGCCGAAACATCTTTCATAAACGATTAACTGGTATGAAAACCAACACGCAGTTTTCCTACTATTTTGTTACCAATTTTAACATTATGAGAAGTATAGAAATCATGTCCATGTTATGCAAGAAATATTTATTTGTTGCTAATGATAATGTCTAATAATTATTTATTTATCTGTTTATTTATTATTTCGATAATAATTTATGCATAATGCAACGTTGAAAAAGATCACGTTTCATGCTAGCCATTTTGACCTTTTCGCACCGGTAACTATGAAGATTTATTTTCCAAATTGTTCAGTATTCGAGAAGTATAAGTTCAGTCCGGTTCTCTTTGCATGTTAGCATCAAGGATATGCCAATAATAACAGAATACCTTTGGCAAGGGTATTTTTGAGTAATGTTGTTTGAATCCTTTAATGTGAATTTCCATGCATAGTAATTTAATTGGTCAGAGATTTATCAATCGTTAACAATTTGACTTGATATTGCGCTTATTTCTTAGTGCAAGGATGAACGAATTTCATACTGTCATCCTAAATATGCATCGTTGTGTGGTTTGTTCTAAGAGCTGATAGCTGCATTTGCTTCTATCAAGATATTCAAAAGGAAATTCGTTTTACTACTTGAGTGCTGAACAGTAGCCTCGCCTGTATTAAAAAGTTTCACATACAATAACAAATAACGGCCATAAAAAGAAGTGGAAACAATTATCAGTAAAAAAATAGAATAATCACAAAAAAGTGGTTAAGGCCCTTTTATTACATTATATTAATTTTATAACTGAATTTACTGTATAGAAACTACTTAATGGATATATTTTTGTTATGTCTGCGTTATTTACTATCTCTGTTATATCCTATATCCAACCATAGTTTCTGTGCAAAAGACTTATATAGAAATATTAAAGGCCAGGTTAATTCATCCACAAAACAAAGCAAAACGGATAAGAAATAATACTGAATTTGTTGAATAATTCATCGGGTATCTGCAAAACTGATGGGTATGCCCTCAGAAAAGCTGCATAGTAATTGGTTATAAGTCTCTCACCATATCTATCTTGGCATATAAAATTTATTTATAAGAATCGTAACGTTATGGAACATTTCAACTTATCTAAGCATGTGGGTGAAGGGGGTGAAGTATAAAAGTAATAGTCTTAAATTATACATATAAAAAGACGGAAATAAAATTGAGTATCACTATATGGATATCAACAAGTGTATAATACATCTGTTCTTCGAGATGGTGGAGGAAATTGGTAAAAGAGACATTGTAACTTACCTGCGCCCTTAGAACGTAAAAGTTCATATCAGTAGGGTTTACGGTGCAATGGCAAATGTAAGAAACATACGACGGAAAATGTTATAGTACATACCAGTGCAGATGAGGATTTATAAGAGAGGTGTTACTTATCCTTAGAGATAAGCATATGAAATAAAAACAAAATACATGCATACAACTAAACTCAATGGGATATGTATGACAACCAATTGGACTTAGAACTAAATGAAGTCAAACCACTTTTTTTCCTTAATAAGGCAATTTTAAGGGATGAATAGGTAAAGGTTATGTTTGATCTTGTAATTTATGGCACGTCATCTTCAAATTTATTGTCTAGATAATTTAGGTATCGAAATATTACAAAACTTTAGTTTCTCTAAGTGGAAACTGTATGGGAGTTCTGCTGGCATCTTCAGTGATACACAAACCCATTTTACTCTGATGTCATTCAGGTGTATTTATCTCTGTCCTTCATTGTCAACAAATCTCCCAAACGTTCACCAAGTCTGTAATACAGTGAGTTTCATTTAGAGAAGAAAATGCGAAATGACTTGTTCATAATTGCTTTGGGGTTACTCTCTTCTTGACTAGCTTATCCCTCTTTATGAATGATGCCTGGTCATAATCTTTTCTTCTTTTAACCAACTGTATCTCAAATAATCTCTCTCTCTCTCTCTCTCTCTCTCTCTCTCTCTCTCTCCAGGAAGTAACTGAATTTGCTTCTATGCATGCATAAATAATGTATAAACACACATAGATACTCCATGTCAAGAAGGATTGTACTTTCCAGAATGAAACCCCGTCAGACACTCATTCCGGCCACTCACGTCATATGGGATCTGTAATGCCCGTTCGAAGTCGGCGGGGTTTAAGCAAGTTTGAATATGAGTGGGTGTTTTATGGTCAAGTCTGATCTGATCAAGCCCGGAGGTCAAGCGGGATCGACAAACCTGACAGTTAAGGCTTGAATGAGCAATTTACGGTCAGACGGCAGTCAAATAGGGGTTTTTCAGATTATTAAGTAGTTCAGAACTGATAGTTTGCCATTCAGTGGAGTCTTCGACGAGGCTTGATGAACTAAGACGTTCATTTACCAAGAAAGAGGCACAGGAGAAGTTGCAGTTCAACATGGATTGATAAAGAGTTCTGGACGGAGTTTTTTGAGCTTTATAAGTCGCAGCAGTGTCTATGGGATATAAGGAGTAAGGGATATTCTGATAGACACAAAAGGAATGCAGCTTATCAGCCGGTCATTGAGAAGTTAAAAGAGAAGTGTCCGGATGCAACGAAGCACCAAGAAGAAAAATAACATAAGAACTTCATATCGAAAAGAATTGACAAAAGTAGAGGCCTCAAAAAATCTGGAAGGATGCAGATGTGTATCATCCCACTCTGTGGTACTTTGAAACCTTGTCGTTCCTTCAAGATCAAGAAAACGCTACGTCTACAGTCTCCAACATCACAGAGGTAAATGGAACTTAATGCAATTTTTTTTTATTTTTTTTTAATCCTATTTTAAATTGCAATTATATGAAATTTAGCAAAATTCAGATTGTAAAGAAATGGAGAAATTATTAAAAGTACTATTACAAAAATATACACAGTTGCTTCAATAACCTCCCAGAAAAAAAAGGAAAATAAAAAATTGGTACTTTTTCCATGATGTTAAGTCAATTATATTCAAAGATAATTAGAGTAACAAATAAATTTAGGTACATAGTTCAACATGAATTAACTACAAACTGTAAAATACTTTATTACAAAGTTAAATAACCATAGTTATATTACAAATTTAAATAACCATAGTTATTGAAATATTGCATAAATCTATTTCGAACCAAATTCCCTTGTTCCGTAAGTTGTGTGTCGGGTCTCTGATCAAGGCTCACAAAGAATTCATCGTCTTCATCTATTAATCTCTGGGGAAGTGATTTCCCTGTAAATCCGATGTAAGATTGGTCACCCATATAAATGAACATAACCATAGAATAAACTGGAATTTGCCACTTATAATTTATAGCAGCAACTGCCGGTACAAGAGTCAAATGATGTAATCGGCCTTAATAAAAGAGAGGCAGGTAATGAACATCTCAAAAGGAGCATGGGATTCAATGTGATCTACAAGGTTCTCATTCAACCAAAACTTAAGAAGATTAAAGGAAGATTATCAGCGGGGGTGACCTAAATTGGCTTACCTGTGGATAGATCTCTTGGTATAAATACCACCTTTTCTGTAAACTTTTCTCATACATATATATATATATCATATATATATAATATATATATATATATATATATATATATATATATATATATATATATATATATAAATATATAATATATATATACATATATATATATATATAATATATATATATATAATAATTTATATATATGTCTAACTTTAGGCTAACCTTAATAAAATAAAAAACTACTGAGGCTAGCAGCCTGCAGTTTTGTATTTTTATGATTGGAAGGTGGTTGATAAACATGCCAATTTGCAGCCCTCTACTCTCAGTCAGTAGTTTTTATGATCCGAGGGCGACCAGAAAAAGTGCCGATGGTTAGACAAATAGGTAGATGGCTACACAAAATGATAACTTAGACTAGCATATGTACAGGCAAAACAGACAAACCTTTAGCTCAGCACGAATCCATTTTCTTCACCACCTCTCTCTCTCTCTCTCTCTTTCTCTCTCTCTCCTCTCTCTTTCTCTCTCTCTCTCTTTTTCGCTACTATGAACAAATAGTCTTACAAGGAAACAATAAAAGTAAGGACAAAAATATTGTGAGGGAGACATTTCTTTTCCCTTGTTCAGCAAAAAAAAAAAAATAAAAGAAATTCTTTCCCCAGAGCGTTTTCTAAAAATACCAAAAGAGAAAAAGAATGAAATAAAAATGAAAAAGGCTTCTGCATAACTGAGATCTCATCTAACTGGAAAGTGCGGATCACACACGCTAGACAAACCAAGTAAAAATATCCAGGTGATTTTTCAATCATTTTTATTACCTTCAGATAGTGGCAATATCCCCGCTGTGGCTCTCAGTTCTATTCGTTTCACTCGTTTCATATGACCTGTTTCAAACACTATAGTTATGGTCCTTTTCTTGTGTGTTTTGCTGTTTGTAGTGGCATGGTCTCATTTCTTTTTGCTGATTTTATTCCGAATGCAGAGTATATTTTCTCCTAATCAGATTACCTTCTAAACTCTTACACATTTCTGATGCATCGTGACACGTGGTACTTCGTAGAAGGAGGCACAACCTCTCTCACTCTCTCTCTGTATGGGACTTGAAAATCTGTGCTTTTAAAATAAATGAAATATCTTAAAGCTGGGTTGAGATGACTGAGGATAGTGAGAAAGCCCTATAAACGGTAACTCTATTCCAAAAAATTTTCAAATGACAACTTAAGGAAATTTATAATTTAAAAAAGAATATTTCAGATAGTTTAGACGGATTTCTTAAAATAATCACAAGAAAAATCTAACGTGATTACGCGGGAAATAAAAGCAAAATTCTTTCCAATTAAGATCCTCGTTTAAAAGGCAAGGGAGCTATTAACTAATCGTTAGAGTTTAAGTTTTCCCTCGTGAGTTATTGGATTAAATCTTAAAGATGTATGTAATTACTAATCTCTTATTGACGCACCCTATCCCCCGAAAAAAAAAATTTTGTTAAATCCTCCCTGTCATTTCTGATCACTTAAAATCTTGTATCGTTAAGTATGGAAAACCCTTTTAAAGAAATGGAAGTTACAAAACTAATGCGAGTTGATTATAATGCGTTCTTTCAGGCGTTTGATTGGAAAATTTTGTGAGTGAATTATGGACAGTCTTCTCTTTCTAGAACTGCTGTATGATCTTCAAATTTCCAAAACACGACTGAATTTACTCCTTTTTGATAAATCATAAGATCATAAATCTGAGACATTAAAAGTGCAGAGTAAGTTTCAAGGAATAATATTGTTCTTTTACATTATGGAGGCCTTTGCGTGGGAATACGTTAAACAATCGTAGAATACATGAACTGAAAGTAGGTTTAGTAGATAGAACGTTAACAAATATTTTTCAAAGCATAGACTTAACCTTAATAATCCAAATATTAAGCCTTATCTCAGACAGAATACGACATTTGAGAGATTGACAAAGAGCCATTTAAGATTTAAATATATCCAGACAAGTAAATGTAACTACCGGTCGTTCTCATGGAATTATTTAGTGAAAGTTCGGCAAGATTATTAAAAATAAATAGTACTTAATATCACTAACATTCAAAATTATATTTGTCTACCTTAGATGTAAACAACAGAAATGTTATGAGCAGCTGGTAAGCTAAATTATCTACAAAGTAATTAACAGAAAAACTATAATACACTAAACGAGAAAATGTGTCATCGACCTCAGTTTTCGTGTGTTCACATAACTCATACCCAAGCCTCCATTTCATGTCCTTCTGCATATATCAATTATGAGTGTTATGGATACCGAGACTTATGATTACTATTTGTTTGGCTTCACGATGATAAATTAACTTGACATATATTTTCATTCACACATACACACGGCTTGTTAAACCGTTGAGTAGTGGGACTAGAAATTGGCTAAAGCAAAATTTGGCGAGTTATAGGGATGCTTATATCAACAAGATGAACCATGCCCTTGCCGACGCTACAAAATTTAGGTGAGGTTGGACCTCTAGAATTTAGTCTAATATTCAAGACCGTGGACAAGATTAATCGCAGCCTTAAACAACTTTTTGATAGTAACATTTTGAATGATCAGACTTATCAGTCTCTTTATAGAACTGGCTCTTCTTTCAGTTCCTTGTATGGGTTACCTAAAATCCATAAAAAAAAAAATATTTCTTTACGTCCAATATTAGCTGCCTATAACTGGCCAAATTTTGCCTTATCCAAATTTCTAAGCCCCCTACTCAACGGTTTAACAAGCAATGAATATACATTACTGAATTCCTCCAAATTTACTCCCGAGATTTTACAGCAACACCCTGGTCATTTTATAGTTAGTTACGATGTATCCTTAGTGTTCACCGTTGTACCTCTCACCGAAACTATAGACATAATAATTAGTGTTTTATTTCCTACTGAAGATGGTGTTTATGAAGGTTTTGATAGCGACTCTTTTAGGAAACCTTTGGAACTGGCTGTTATTTTTAACGGGAAAATTAACAAACACACTGATGGCATGGCAATGCCCAAATTTGCCAATATTCTATGTGTCACTTGGAGAAACTATTTCTTGACCAGTGTCCTTCGTCTTTAAACCCATTTTTTAAAAAAGAGACGTAGACGATACGTTTGTGCTTTTTAAAGATAAAGATCATGCACATTTGCTCCTTAATTTCATTAACTCATTTCATCCGAATATTAATTTTACTATGGGCGTAGAATCGAATAACGAAATAACTTTTTTAGATACAACAATTTCACGATATAATGTACCTAAAAAGAACTGTATATATCCTTGCCTTTTTGTTCAACATATAAACATGTAAAGAGAGAGCTCACTGTCGTACTTAAAAATCGGAAGTCTTTTCAAGTTCAAGGACACCCTACCGCAGTTGATGCGATCTTCA
>NC_061087.1:66292361-66302361 GCF_015104395.2 Macrobrachium nipponense | reverse complement strand
ATAATTTTATAATGAAAATTCCACTAGATTTTATCCAGTTACATACCAAACCCTAGATGCTAGTATTTGCTATCATATTCCACAGTGGTCTGCTAAAAAATTACGAAAATAACAGAAATAATTTTTAAGTTGTTCTTTTTTCGTTTCTTTTAAAATCAGGTATAACTTACCTCAAATCAATGAATTACTATAATAAAGATAGAGTTAGCAACAAAAGTGTTAGGAGGTGAAACTTAGGTGTTGTATTATTCTAAAAAATGTTGTAAGCATGTTGCTTCTTGTATATTTCAATGCCTGCCGCTGTTTCTCTGTTACTTCCTACCCTTTTATGGCCATAACATTTCCTACGCACACTCCTGTCTGAAAAAGCTGCAAGAAGCATGCATTGTTTCTATATATTTTCGAGATTCATTTTGCTTCGTTCCCTTTCGCGTGCAGTGTATATATAGTATATTATATATAGTATATATAATATATATATATATATATATATATATATATCATCACACACATACACACACACACACACACACAAATATATATATATCATATATATATATATATATATATATATATATATATATATATATATATATATCATCACACACACACATACACACACACACACACAAATACATATATATATATATATATATATATATATATATATATATATATATAGATATATATATATATCGAGCTACAATGTCCTTTAATATCTAATTCGCTCTACCTTGGAATTAATATATTTTCATATATGCTTAACCGAAGGGGAATTTTTTTCTCGATAATAGATTTGCCTGGACCAGGGCGCGAACCTATGGATCCTTTCAAACCCAGGAACGTCAGTGAAGCTTTTACCTACTACACCACCGCGAGAGGCTAAAAGTTCATGTCGCCTCTCACCCTCATATACCTTTCGCGCGCAGGTAATTAGGTGGGGTTTGGAGACAACATCAACCCACTCGGACTCCCGGTAGTGTTTGTAGTGCTTTTGACAGCACGTAGCCAATCTATAAGTCATATCACATTTCCGTGATTATATACATATACGAGCTACAATGTCCTTAATATCTAATTCGCTCTACCTCGGAATTAATATTTCAACTATATGCTTAACCGAAGGGAGGGAATTTTTTTTTCTCGATAATAGATTTGCCTGGACCAAGGGCGCGAACCTATGGATCCTTTCAAAACCAGGAACGTCAGTGAAGCTTTTACCTACTACACCCCGCGAGAGGCTAAAAGTTCATGTCGCTTCTCACCCTCATTATACCTTTCCTTTCGCACGCAGGTAAATAGTGGTTTGGAGACAACATCAAACCCACCTCGACTCCGGTAGTGTTTGTAGTGCTTTTGCCAGCACGTAGCCAATCTATAAAGTCATATCACATTTCCGTGATTCAATATACATATATCGAGCGTACAATTGTACTTTAATATCTAATTCGCACTCTACCTCGGAACCATCTTAATATATTTCATATATGCTTAACCGAAGGGGAATTTTTTTCTCGATAATAGATTTGCCCTTGTGACCAGGGCTGCGAACCTATGGATCCTTCAAACCCAGGAACGTCAGTGAAGCTTTTACCTACTACACCACCGCGAGAGGCTAAAAGTTTCATGTCGCCTCTCACCCTCATTATACCCTTTCGCGCGCAGGTAATTAGTGGTTTTGAGACAAACATCAACCCACTCGACTCCGGTAGTGTTTGTAGTGCTTTTGACAGCACGTAGCCAATCTATAAGTCATATCACATTTCCGTGATCATATACATATATCGAGCTACAATGTCCTTTAAATATCTAATTCGCTCTACCTGGAATTGGAATATATTTCATATATTGCTAAAACGAAGGGGAATTTTTTCTCGTAATAGATTTGCCTGGACAGGGCGCGAACCTATGGATCCTTTCAAACCCAGGAACGTCAGTGAAGCTTTACCTACTACACCACCGCGAGAGGCTAAAAGTTCATGTCGCCTCTCACCCTCATATACATTTAGCGCGCAGGTAATTAGTGGTTTGGAGACAACATCAACCCACCTCGACTCCGGTAGTGTTTGTAGTGCTTTTGACAGCACGTAGCCAATCTATAAGTCATATCACATTTCCGTGATTCATATACATATATCGAGCTACAATGTCCTTTAATATCTAATTCGCTCTACCTCGGAATTAATATATTTTCATATATGCTTAACCGAAGGGGAATTTTTTTTTTTCCTCGATAATAGATTTGCCTGGACCAGGGCGCGAACCTATGGATCTCGCGGTGGTGTAGTAGGTAAAAGCTTCACTGACGTTCCTGGGTTTGAAAGGATCCATAGGTTCGCGCCCTGGTCCAGGCAAATCTATTATCGAGAAAAAAAATTCCCCTTCGGTTAAGCATATATGAAAATATATTAATTCCGAGGTAGAGCGAATTAGATATTAAAGGACATTGTAGCTCGATATATGTATATGAATCACGGAAATGTGATATGACTTATAGATTGGCTACGTGCTGTCAAAAGCACTACAAACACTACCGGAGTCGAGGTGGGTTGATGTTGTCTCCAAACCACTAATTACCTGCGCGCGAAAGGTATATGAGGGTGAGAGGCGACATGAACTTTTAGCCTCTCGCGGTGGTGTAGTAGGTAATAGCTTCACTGACGTTCCTGGGTTTGAAAGGATCCATAGGTTCGCGCCCTGGTCCAGGCAAATCTATTATCGAGAAAAAATTCCCCTTCGGTTAAGCATATATGAAAATATATTAATTCCGAGGTAGAGCGAATTAGATATTAAAGGACATTGTAGCTCGATATATGTATATGAATCACGGAAATGTGATATGACTTATATCTATATATATATATATATATATATATATATATATATATATATATATATATATATATATATATGAATATTTTTCCCACTTATTTTATTATAATTTTGGATATGTTTCGTGCATCTACTTATATGTATTGAGAGACTGCATTGTATTTGATTTTTAATGTGTTAATTATAACGCCCTTCAACTGACGCGTTGTCATCCACCGAAAACATGATTATTCTTATATTAACATTTTACTGACAACGTTTCCTTTTATGATAATTTTTAGGCTTTTCGTTATCCAACCTGTCGAACTGATTCCTAGGATAGGTAAATTGTATTAGTGCTATAGTGCTCTAATTGCATTGTTAACGTGGATGTTTGTAGTAACGTTACGGTTGAACTGGTCGAGCACCTTTTCCTCTTGACTTTTTTCTATGAGCCGAAAGGTTCGATATAAATGGTTCTGCAACATACTTTCGCTGTGAAAACCTTTACGAAGTATTATTCGAAAGTACTAGAAGAAGGGAAATTGCTATATTATTTCCAACTGATTCAATTGACTTATATCTCATATTGTAATAATAAAGTCTTAACACCCCCCCCCAAAAAAAAAAAAAACAATAAAAAAGGTATTAAGAGAAGTGTTTATAGCGAAATTTAGTGAGCCTGCATTAGTTATTTTCTTAGAGAAGGAAAATGAATGACAGACATGTTAAGAATTCTTTCAATTTTAATCGCTATCTTTATCCTTTTATGTTTTCTTTAACATGTCCATTTTGATTTCAGTAAAGAGTTTAATCCTTCATGCTTATACATAATAAAAATAATAATAATGATAATAATAATATAATAATAATAATAATAATAATAATAATAATAATAATAATAATAATAATAATATTATTGTACTTTGGAAACAGATCCTCTCTCAGGCGTACTTTATTAAAAAGTAATGGCTACTTCATCAGCATTACGCTGGTAGAGATTCTCCTCTATTTTTCGAATAGCGGCATTTCAGTACTACTTAAACAGGCTAGCAGAGTGACTATGGAGGTACTTTTCTAATACAGGGTTAAGATCATTGTATATATATATATATATATATATATATATATAATATATTCTATATGTACTTATTTTTTTTACAGATAAACTCTGATGTAAGAGTCATCAAAGTCATTGACGGTTTCTCCTCTCTCTCTCTCTATTTTTCTTGTAGTGAACTTTCGTCTTGAACTGCCAGACATCCTCCAGGCTAGGACGTATCTTGTTCTGGGACGTTGTCTTCCGCAGAGGTGTTGTGATCGGTGATGTCATTGTTGGTTACAGGGCGTGGCAGGAGAGTCTTTTAGAGAGGCGCATGCAGCAGACTGGGCATGTGTACTGGTATACCACATTCATCTGCTTCAGGGTAATATATGATTAAGTCAATTTTCACAGTATCGTCGATCGGGTTATAGGGGACTTATGAACGCTTTGTAATATATCATCATATTATCCTGGAGGTAGGACTGCAGGCTCTAACTACCGTACCATTTTCTCCAGGTCTGTGCGGACTTCTCTGCTGATTAACTTGTTGGAATATCTGTTATGCATGAGTACTTGGAGGTGCGGTCGAGTTCCTGATGTATGTCCTGCTAGGTCGAGCACTGGGAGAGGGCTCTACTGACGAAGGCCCTAATGGTCAACAGCCAGAGGCCCGCTCCTACATACACCTTGGCTAAACTCCTTAAACAATTTAGGCCCCTGCGTCCTGAGTCAGTTCAGCCTGCAGGTTGGCAGTAGAATACTTAAGGCCAGTTTACACTACGCTTCAGCACGCCCTACATGCCTGAGACTCATCACCAACTCCTCCCAAAATTATTGTTAGCTCCGCCCTCTAGAGTGCTCCCCAAGATGTATGAGGCACCACCCAATGCACCAAACCGAGCTTGATGGCTGAAGCGTGCTAGCGCCATCTAATTTCAGTTCCGCCAAAAGCAAATCACCATAGGGTCCTTTTTCAAAAAAATTCCTCACCCATATCTTTCTTTTTTTCTTGACCTCCCTTGACTTTATCAAAAGTGCCAAGTAAAATGCAGACGCTGCTGCAGCAACCTCTACACTCATCACAGGTTACAGTTATAGAAAGCTTATCAGCTATCCGCGTCACGGCATCCATCTTTTTAATTCTATTTTTGTAATCCACATTTGTTACATCCCACAATGTTGGGGATGAATGCAGCAATTCAATTAGTTCTAGAGTTTTCTCGGCAGACCACATGGTGTTATCACTGCAAGTCTCGAGTAGGTACTAATTCATCATCGCCTCGGCCGCGCACACACACACACACACACACACACACACACACACACGCAGTGTTTCCCATTCTGGATGGGAAACAGTAATTCATGAAAATGGTGTTTGGAAATGGTTTGCAAGCACTTTGGAAACAGTTTCCAAACTGTTTGGAAACAGTTTGTAATCAGTTTAGAAACATTGTTTGCATACAGTTTGGAAACAGTTTTCAAAATGTTTGGAAACCGTTTCCAAACATTATTTCCAAACAATGTTTCCAAGTGTGTACGGGGCTTAAGTTCCTCGAGAACACCGAGGACAATCGTACTTATATATCACCCCAGACGTCATAAGGTCGCGTAAACGGTCTTTAGTATTGAATAAACATCCAATCTTCAGAGGATCTTTGGGATAAGATTAATTCTGACTGATCCATAATATCTTGAAATAATCTGAGAAAGCTTTTGGTTAAAACTTTTATCATGCAGAGATGGAACACTGGCATAGATTTGAAGTTTGGGAGCAGTTGGAATATTTGTACTTTGGTATGAAATGGTCGTTTTAAAATTTCCGCACATACTGAAAAAATAGGTTAGATGGAAAACAGTTGGTAAAAAACTCGTGTAAAAATTGAATTTCCTTACTAAAGGCATGCCAATTCGAGGATAATTGGAAGGCTCTATATAAAAGAGTAGGCATTTAATTTAATGGTAAAAAAACAGCTTTTATAGAAGATGGATCCTAAAGCTATGAATGTAGGTTTCCTCCATATACTTGTGTTAAAACAAACTGATTCTCGTGAGAGTGAAACATCTAAAAAGGATTACTTATTATCCAGCTCAACTTCAATGCTGAATTTTATATTGGGATGTCTACTGTTAGCGAGATCAAGGAAAGTTTTAGCATCAGAACGAGATCTAACAAGGTAAAAAAGTATCATCTACATATCTTTTGTAGAATAAGGGGTAAATACTGAGAGGGCAGCTGTCCAGCCGCTGCTCCTCGAAGTGACACATAAAAATATTTGAGATCGTGGGCCCAAAGCGGAACCCATCGCCATTGCCATGAACTTGTTTACCAGCACAGCAAGTTCCAGAAATGTATTGATTAGCTGTCCACCTGAACCCTTAATATATATATATATATATATATATATATATATATATATATATATATATATATATATATATATATATATATATATATATACATACATAGCGTATAGCAGCTTAACCAGTATGTGAGGTGAACTGCTTAGGCGCCATCACTATACGATGATTCTTATGTAAACAATGGCGCAACTCATGCAATCCAATGGGAAACCCTGAACTATTTAAAACGTGCTTTCTCGGATATACGTGAAGCTTGTCAAATTATTTAATCATTATTTACTATATACATATATACTTTATACTTCATAAAAATATCTAATTTTGTTGTTATATTTCTTCTACAGTTAAACTATAAAGTTTTGTAGATATAGCAACTAAATTATTGCCATTTTCTACGCAGTCTTAAATGACTGGTAAATCATCTTTGCCGTACTTACCAAGGATAATGTATACTATATCTAGAAATAAACATTTCAATTCTGTCTACTGTAGTTATTATATACTTGAGCAATATAGTTGACCAATTTGTAGACATTATGAGCCTTTGTTTCAACCATAAATTTACAGTCCTGTTTTTCTCTCGAGTCAGAACTAATTATCATCGTTCTTTATTCATGGGTCAAACTTACTCACAATAAAATTTGACAGCAGTATGGTAAAATAATTGTCACCTCCAACACTGTCATCCTATATAAGCTTCATCCATCGGCATAATATTAATATTAATAATGGCCTAGGTTCAATAGCCTCATACCTAACAGCCAATATTTACCAGTTTGTAACCAACTGTTGGTTGAGAAAAAAAGTAAAACAAGCTCATCATAGGTAAGGTCACAATTAGAGTTACCAGTTTGAGCCCGATAACGGGATTTCTTGATAATTAGAAAATAGTCCAGGGATTTCTCGGGAAATACAATTATTTTTTAGATATATTTTCATTACTAACCATTCAAAGTAAACGTTTTACACGCATTAAAAGATAAAATCTTAATAAAAGGATAATAAATAAAAAAAACATTAATTTTTACTGGCATGTGATGGTAAGAATATCAAGGAATTAAAATTTCAGTAAGTTACATTAGCAAATTTCGTGTCATTTTGCAAAATATTAAAAACTAATTTGGATATTTTAGTAGGTAAGTATTTCTTAAAACAATAAATAGCTTTTTCCAACAACTAATGTTAATTGATGATATCATACAATTTTGTGACACTAATTAATATCTATTTTGAAAGCTGCATCGGTGTAATCCAGATGTTATATATATATATATATATATATATATATATATATACATATATATATATATATATACTATATATATATATATATATATATATATATATATATATATATATATACATATATATATATATATATATATATATATATATATATATATATATATATATATATATATATATATATATATATATATATATATATATATATACACACACACGTTAAATATAGTTGATAGACAAATGTGGTGTACAAGGAGAATATAAAATGTAGAAAACTCTATTATGTGTAGATTACGAATTGTGAAATAAATGATGTGTTATTACACAATCGGTTTTGCACAACGAACTCGGGAATGCTTTTACGAGAATGCTCGTTCGTTTGTACGTCACGTTTTACCTCCACTGTCTTGTGAGTTTTGGGGCATATTCGCTCAGCTTGCCCATGTTAATGGAATGCGCGTGACAACCACACAAACTATTATCATGGACATCAGAGGTGAGAATTGTTGGAACTTACATTAATTAATTCCTTTTCAGCATCTCAAACTATTTGAGATGACGTAAAAAGTGGCAGAAAACCTTTCTTTCTCATGAGAGATTCGTGAAAAATTATTATCATTCCGTTTTTGTGCACTTGTTTGTGAAAGTATCACTGCCCTCTTTATGAGATTTGTTATTATTTTGTTATTATTTTGACAAGTGTGTAATAGGAATTATGTTTCTTTCTGACAGGAACTCTTTTGAATTGTCGCTTTGTCGGCCCTGTGAGCCGGATTATTACCTAGTATTAAGATAAGAACACTTACGGTGTTAACGTGTTGAATAGACAATTGATTTAACCCTTGCTTGACTATTCAATTTTGTGGAATTAATATCAAAGTATGGCGAGAAGCGTTCCTTTTTTTTCATTTGTGGGAATGGTACGGTTTCTTTGGATCTTGTTCTAGATAGTCCGTTATCTGTGTCTTTCATTTGATTAACTTTCTAGCTGTTTGGCGATAGTTAGAATTTTACTTTTTCCTTTAGAGAAATAAAGTTATTTTTGTAGATTTCCAGATGCCACGTTACCATATCCAGTTTTGTGCCTCAGTCTAGGTATATATATATATATATATATATATATATATATATATATATATATATATATATATATTATATATATATATATATATATTTGTGTGTGTGCAGACTGCACACACAGTTATTAGTAAATGAACATTTGCCATGTTACTTCTCTGACAGTATTCATGTGCCTTTTTATTAGATCTTGTATTAACTGGTTTTATTTTTCAATATATCTTTTAATGGAGCCCCTCCATTCATAATAGATGCCTTTTCAGAATTATTTTATTTACATTTTTCTTTGTTGTAACAAATACTTTTATGCTCAGTATTGTTTAGTTTTTTGCTCAAGAAATAATTACTTCACTCATTATCAAGGATAAAAAATCTGGATTTTCAATACTATACATTTTTTTATATAATCCTAGATCTTAAAGAATACTGTGTATTCAAGTATTTGTTCCTAAAAAGAAGAAGAAAAGTAAAATAATTCTTAGAAGGTTTCTTTTATAAACAGAGGGCTCCATAAAAAGATTAATTAAAAAATGAAACAGAAGTTAATACAGAATCTAATATAAAGACACACGAATATAGACAAATATCATGATCAAACATTAATTTACCAATAATTGTGCTATAGTCTGCAGATATATAGTAACCATATATAAAGCTGTGTGACGTATCAGAATCATACTGACCTCTAATTCAACATTTATTTACATTGCAATCTAAGTTAGTCTAGCCTGTAAGAATATTTAGACTTTCATAGCTAAACAAGACTTGAGTTGTATTTCATAGTCTGTGGAGGTGACAGAATGAAAAATCAGCATTCCTGAAGGTTTTGCCAAGTTATGTTACTTTTGCCAAGCTAAGATTAGGCTATGGTAGGCTACCCTTGGTTATTTGATGATTAATCCTGGTTAGCTGCCTATTTGGTAAAGTTCACTTGTAGGCTATGCTAGTTAGTAAAGTTTACTTTTAAAGCTATAATGTAGTATAGATTTGAAGTATAGGGTAAAAATGATAATGGTAAATTTAAAGAATAGTCTACTACCTTTAAGTGTTCTGGCAAATCAAATTCATCTGAGTCTTCTGTATACAACGAGGTTTGAGAACCTATTGATGACATTGTAAATAACATTATAATACTTCATTAACACTTACAAAGAAAAAAATGTCACTATCTATAGTCCATTAACTTAAGGTAGATTCTTGTGCCTACGAGACGTTTGTTTGGCGGCCCCTGATTGGCTGGTACTGGGAGGTAGGCCGCTCGCTCAGTCTCATTATTTCCGTCTGCATCTTAGAAAACTAGCAATATGTTTATATTTCTTCAATAATCTCACGCTTTGCTCAGGATAGCTAAGTTTTGGTATTAATCGTACAACTATGTCATCTTTTCCTGAAACCAATACGATAAATCACAAAGGAATTACAATGAGTAAAAGGGAAGAGGAAACATTTCATGATTTATAC
>NC_061087.1:66274861-66287361 GCF_015104395.2 Macrobrachium nipponense | reverse complement strand
TGACTTCTATGCAAGTGCTACTCGCACCCGCCTAGACTCCTGATTTATCCCAGAATGTATCCTGAGACGATATATCGAAGACATCTCATCCTTTGCAAAGGCAGTCCATAGATAAGCCATTCGTGTGTAGACTTGACTCGACCTCTGGGACTGTAGAACGAAGTCGTTTCCATCGCCACCATCACGTAAAGTTGGGAATTCTCTAAAGTCATTGTGTGTCCGTATTTAAAAGGTCTACATGATCATAAAATAACTAAAGTTTTGCTTTACCCCACAAGTCTGTCATTAATTAATATACTCAATCTACTAGTCAAATATTAAAAATTCCTCACTAAACAAAATATAATCTTTACCCACTGAATCCTCACAAATAATCCCATATCTGACAAACACGCTATCAAAAGAGAACCCATAATGTCTAACAGCAAAAACCCCTTTTATGGTTTATATAACTAACCTCCATAAAATATAATGCCGAACACCCCTTTTGTCTAACTCACATACCCCGACAAATTATATCTCCTATCTAAAATAGAAATGCTATTTAGAGCTTAACCCCCATTACAACATCTCACTTAAGAAAAGGAAAAAAAAAAGGGAAAAAAAAAAAAGGAAAAAAAATAAGATAATAATAACAATAATAAGTGAATGCACATAAGAGAAAAAGAAACATATATAATTCAATATCTTTCCCAGAACGGAATGTGTACCGTTACGGAATTTGCTACTGCAGCATCCCCATCGACCAGAAACGACCTTACATGATACATTTCCATGGAATGCCATAGTCAACATCTACGAGAGTAGTGCAAATCTCTTAGTAATCAAGTCCAAAGGGAAAAATCCAAAACCAGATTCATTATAGCATCATTAGCAAAAAATTCACCTGTGAACACCTCAGGTGCTTCGAACTGCAGCATAGTCAGACTCGCAACTTCAGAAACTCATGATTCTCAAAAAAATTATCTATACTGAAATCACATCAGCACATTCCACAAAATTATCTCCAGAATATGACTAAGGTGCTCAAAAATTGTCTCAAAGACAACTCCCAAACGACACTGCCCAATTATATAAAAAATTATCACCTATCTGGGATAAAAAAAAACTACAGTAAACTCACAATTCCATAATTATATACCACCGAAAAAAAAAAGGAAGTCACCCCCAAGGATTAATGCCATCTCCTTTATATATATATATATATATATACATATATAGTATACTATATATATATATTATATAGATATATATATATATTATAGATATAGATATATATAGATATATTATCTATATATATATATATATATATCTATATATATATAATATATATATATCTATATATATATATATACACATTTATATATACATATATATAATATATATATTTATATATATATATATATATATATATATAATATATATATATATATATATATATATATATATAATATATATATATATATAGATACCACATATATATACATATATATATAGATATATATATATATATATATATATATAGATATATATATATATATATATATATATATAGATATATATATATATATACACCAATATATAAATCAGATATATATAGATATATATATATATATATATCTATATATATATATATATAGATATATCCATCATCTTAATAATAACACCACTCCAGTGATAAAAATATTTCCTCCATTTAATAACACAATTATAAACATTATCCCACCAAAAAAATTTTCCTTAAATCATAACTCCCCATGACATTACCCAAATTATATAAAACCCCAATGTCACTTATTCGGCTCATGAAACCACAAAAAATCAGCCCCAAATACCATACACACAGCAATAATCTCATGTATATCATCACGTTTCTCAGCTAAAACAAAAATTTGCTGTATTACAACTTCCCACGTAAAATATTAACCCCGAAATCTTACGCCAAAACGCCGCAGATTTGCGCATAATAAGAAAAAAACAGTAGAAAGAAATATAAAAGAGAAAAAAAAACGTAAAAGCATTCTGCCACCAAATTGCAAAAAAAAAAAAAAAAAAAAGACAGCAAGAAAAAAAGGGGAAAAAATGCTATTGCGCGGCAATATATTAATCACCACAACCAATTCTTTTCAATTTTGAGATATGTGTTGACCTCGACCGACCTGTTTTTTCCTCTAAGACTACAAATCTGTTTCCAATTTTCTCTTCAATGACTTTAAAAGGACCTTTAAACTTCGGGCCTAATTTATAATTTAGTTCATTTCTCACGTAAAGTTTTAAAAATACCTTGTCTCCGACATTGATCTTGGGATCGGATGTTTTACTATTACTCTTCCGTACCATATCTCTGGTTGAGGATTCGAGATTACGGCTGAGACAAGCATGTCTCTCTCTTGCTGTGGATCGTATCCTCCCCATGATGAAGTATAGTTAGCAAATCAAATGTGCCTCGTGCTGGACAACCAAACAAAGCTTCCAATGGGGACATTTTAAAGATCTAATAATGGCTTATGGTCTGTAAGAACTACTACTTTATTCCCCATCAGTAACATTTTAAAATGAACTAAGCTCGACACTATTGCAAAGGCTTCTTTATCTATGGTGGCCATGGATCTCTCATTGCTGCCCTTTGTCCTGAACATCCTGCTATAAAAAGCTATGGGATGGAATTTCCCATTAAACTTTTGCATAAGGCAAGCACTTATACCATCCTGGCTTGCATCAGTCACTAATGTAAAAGGTTCACTAAAATCTGGAAACTTCAAAACAGGGGGATTCATTAGCGCGTCCTTGAGCTTCTGAAAACTCTCCGCCTGGGGTTCCTACCATTGAAATTGAACGTCTTCCCGCAATACATCAGTTAGGGGAGCTGCTATATTAGAGAACCCTTTCACAAACCTCCTGAAGAAACCGGCGATACCCAGGGATGACCTAATCTCCTTCTTTGATCTGGGGGTGCAAAAATCCGCTATTGCTTTGACTTTATCGTCATTTACTCTAACCCCTTCCTTAGATATGACGTGGCCTAGATATGTGATCTGCTTTTACAAGAACAAACACTTAGCTAGCTTAATTTTCAACCCCGCTAATCTAAGCCTCCTAAGTACTTCTGTAAGCACTTCCAGGTGTTGCGCGATCGTGTCTGTTGCGACCAGGATGTCATCCATATACACAAAAACATTTTTGCCCAATAACCCGTGCAAAACTGTGTTCAGCAACCTGGTAAAGGTCATCGGACTGCCCAATGAACCGAAAGGCATTCGCATAAATTCAGCGTCCCTTGGGCACTGAAAAAGCGGTATATTCTTTGCTACTTTCACTAAGATGGACCTGTAAAAAACCCTGTGTCAAATCAATTGAGCTATAAATATTGTCCCTCAATTTCATCAAAAAGATCTGTTATGCACGTGACTGGATAGCGGTCAGGGATCATCTTTTCATTTAAAAGTCTAAAATCGACGCACACACGGACAGAACCGTCTTTCTTAGGCACCGCTAACAAGGGAAAGTTGTAAGGAGGCATGCTAGGTCTAATGATTCCTTCTTCTTCCCATCTATTAACCTCTTTCTCTACCTGTTACCTGTTCTCTGAGTTTGAAAGGTATGCGATATGCAGGAATATAAATAGGTTTTGTGCCACTCTCCAAATTTACCTTATGCTCTAACACAGTCAACCCCAATTTATCACCTTGTAAGGCTACTGTATCCCCAAATTCTGCCAAGAGCCCACTTATCGCTTCAATGTGTTCGCTATAATCCGCATTAGCTAAATGTTCTCTAAATATTCGTTTACTTGATTGCATTTCTGCCTCCGAAAACTCAGGTTTCCCTTCTACGATAGCCCCTGAACCACTATCGCAACTCCAATCTTGGAAATCCAATATATAAGCATTCTTCTGGTATCTCCTAACTATATCATTACAGTTTAGTATTTCTAACCAAGTAAACCCATCCTTGGATACACTGTTCACCGATGTCGTGCTAACAACCACTCTAAGCTTCTCGCTATTTTCAATGACACACACATCTGTTTGTTTTCTCATTTCCTTCAATTTAACTTTTACCATAGTCTTCAAACCAGGTAGTAACATAATATCTTTGGATAAAACACCTCTATATTTGTGGTTAGTACCTCCCCTTTCCACCACCCCATACACATACCACCCTCAGTATCAT
Organism: Macrobrachium nipponense; assembly: GCF_015104395.2. Classification (NCBI taxonomy): domain Eukaryota; kingdom Metazoa; phylum Arthropoda; class Malacostraca; order Decapoda; family Palaemonidae; genus Macrobrachium; species Macrobrachium nipponense. The sequence continues at coordinate 66,283,188 of NC_061087.1, read as the reverse complement.
CCCCAATATTGTTAGTATCAGAAATAACATCAATATTAGTATCAATATCACCATCCAAAGTATCATCACCACCATTGTTATCACCGTGAACTCTGATAGAACCCCTGTAATCATTTCCCATATCAGCAACGTGGGTTTTAATATTACCTTTCTCCATAACACTCGTATCACCACCATTAATATCACCGAGCACATCTTCTTTTTCAATAACCTCCATATCCTCTGTTCAAATCACGTCCCCATAAGGCAGAAAAACACCAGGTATCCTGACTGTTCTCCCATTAACACCCACATGGATCGAAATCTTGTGTCTTCTACAAGCAGGATGACCCAGCAAAAGTGTGTTGCCCAATGCAATTCCTTTCATTACCAAAAATGGTTCTGTTAGCACTCTGTCACCGAGAGTAAACTGTATTTGAACACAACCAAGGGTATTTAATCTTTGGGCTTGCACATCACACACTGTCTCCATTGAGGGTTGCAAAGGGTAATTGGAAAACATTGATTGATACAAATTATAGTCCATTAAATTTGTAACACACCCGAGTCTATAAATATCAGGATATCCAAATCCCCTACTGGGCTCTGGGGCGTCCCCCACGAGACCACAATGTCACGTACCAATCACCTGTACCCTTTTTGTTGATCGGGCTTCCAAAAATTTCGCCGATCCCTTTGCCCTCTGGTTTGACCTGCCTGGGAAGTTCTCACATTATAATTACCAGAACCTTGAGGTGTAGGCCTCGCATCTCTCCGTATCTGAGACGGACAAGACTGCCAATAATGATCAGTGCTCTTATACATTACACAATATTTAACCCTACACAATTTCTTTGGATGCCCTGGTTTATTGCAGTTGAAACAGCGCAACTGCTGTTGCTTTTGATCGATTGATATTTTGTTATATTCAACTTTTGCACACTGACAGGGAGGAAAAAATTCTGTCTCTTTGCACTCTATCCCTCGGGCCAGTCCCATTAAAAATTGTACTATCTACAGTGGGACATTTAGACATATGTTTCTCAATTTGGGCATAAAGTAATTCTTCGTCTGAAGTAGGTTCAATCTTTTCATCAAAGCTATTCATTATCGCATCCGGTACATCGTGCAAGAGCAGGGAAAAATAGATCAGTTTCTGAATGTTCTCAAGAGAGACATTTCTCCCTCTAACCCATTTAGATGTTTTCAATTTTCCTACCCAATCCACAACTGCATCAAAAAGTTTTGAACTATGTTCTCTGAGGCTATTAGTGACCTTCCGTAGTTTATAAAGACCCCTAAGGTCCCTCACCATATCTCCGTGTTCCTTTGAGCCATAAGCTGTTTTCAAAAATGCTTGCAAATACAACCAGGTACGACATTTTATAAATTGGAAACTCCTGCAACGATGGGAGATATCTCCCGTATTGAAATCTAGCAAAGCTTTCGCCTCTCTAAATGCCTTTATAACATCTGTTATATTCTTTCCAGCTAAATAATTATTCACCCCTTCATTGAAAATTTGTACAGGTTGTGATAGAATGCCATCTACCATCCCTCTGAAAAGGACTCACGCCCGCACTCACTTTCATTACGTGATGTAGTAGCATTGTGGTACTCTTAGTATCCGCCATCTTTCTCTGTTTCCGAAAGCTTTTTTGTTTTATAAGATTCCCCGCTCTCAATAACATCAATGTATTTATATACACAAAACCCAATCCAGAAAAATTAATACAAATTTTCCCCCAATAATGAATAACAAAAAGCAAACATGCCACACGCCCAGTATCTCATCCCACGAAAGCAACAAAAAAAAAAAAGAAAAAAGGGAGGGGTAGAAAAAAAAAATGTAAAACGCTTACTAAGCAATCCAACCCGGCGACACCAAACTCACACACACCAACTCTTGCCTCCCTCTCTCTCTCTCTCTCTCTCTCTCTCTCTCTCTCTCTCTCTCTCTCTCAGGGCGTGACTCGCCAAAAAAAAAAACCACGCTCGAGTAAATTCACCATTAACAAGAAAAAAATAATACAAAAAAAAACAACAACAAAAATAAAAAATAAAAGATAAAAAAGGAGTAAATAGGAAAAAAAAACTTGAAAATACACTCACAACTTCATATGACTGGAACCCGAATTCGTATACGCACAGCAAATATGCATAACCTGTTTACCACACTCGAGAAATACTTTAATACATTGAAAATTAAACTTTTCACCTTTACGTTTCAAAACACTGGTTTTCAAGAATCACAAAATGGCCGACACTGACTGAGCCAGAGAGATGCACAACCTCCCAATACCCAACCCATCGAATCAGCAAAAAGGGCCCCGAGTTGCCTGTGACATGATTATAACCCCTTTTCCTACCAAAAAAAATCTATGTCTAACTAGTCACCAGTCTCTTCGTTAGCGTACCTACAACTTTTAAAATATATAAAAAGCCTCTTGACCGCCTGCCACCACTCTAACACCCTTTAATCAAAACTACACAAATTGGAAACCCTTACCTGTTGTCAATGGTGCCCTCTGTCTGCAAACATGTCAGTAGGCTATTAAGATCACATAAATACAAAAATATACTATTTATTACCCAAAGCAGATGAATATAAAATAGAACAAAAGGATTAATAAGTCATAGTGATAATAACCCAAGTCTGCCCACAAAGAACACTAGTAAGTTATCATTCTACCCTCCTGGCTAAGAATTCACTCCCAGACCCAGAATGTCAATCGTTTTATTGTATTAGTAAGGTTAGAGAATCCCGTCTCTAATACCATGGAATAGAACCCATCTGTAATAAAGATAATATTGGATAAAAAATACACTTCACAAGTAATCTTAAGTAAAAGAATGTATTTCACACTTCTCTCTTTTCAAAGGTAACAGTTTGCTAAGTTCTACAAAACATGTGTAATACCTTTAAGATGGGGGTTATCTCCCGACAACTGGCATGTTCCAAACCGACCTCTTTCTTCTCACAAAAGGAATGTGCCTTTCGCAAGTGCCTTGGTCAATTAGACCTGTAACTTCCGTACAAACGAATGTACATACTTGACACACCCTAAACTGCCTTGACAACAGGACGAGCAGTCTCCAGATTGAAATGTCTAAGTATCAAATTTCTTCATTCAAGAAAGCTGCCCCTACAGCTCAATCTACCTCCACACAAGACATGATATGTAATTCACTAACATTACACACACACATACACACACACACACACACGCACACAGACACACACACACACACACACACACACACAACACACACACACATATATATATATATATGATATGTATATTAATATATAATAAAATATAATATGTATATATATATATAGCGATATAGATATATATGATATATAGGATATATATATATATATATTTATATTATATATATATATATATATATATATATATATATATTCTATATCTGGATATATCTAGTTATATATTAATATAATATATATATGATTATATATATATATTATATATATATATTATCTATATTATATATAGTATATATACATGTATATATACATATATATAGTATATATATTATATATGATATCTATATATATTATTAATAATAATATAATATATATATATATATATATATAATATATAATATATATAATATATCACATTTATATATATATATATATATCATATAATGAACTAGATATATTAATATATCGATTCTATAATATATATATATTTATATTATATGTATATATATATAGTATAGATAGATAATATATATATAGTATATTATTATATATATATATATATATATATATATTTATGTTATATTGTATAATATATATATATATATTCAATATATATATGGATTTATATCTATATATATATATTATATATATTCTTATATATATATATATGTATATATATATATATATATTATAATATATATATTCGTAATATATAATTATTTATAAAAACAATTTATATAGCATTATATTATAATATTATTAATTATATATAATATTAAATATATATATAATTATATATATATACCTATATATACTATATATATATATATATAGATATAGAATATATAAATATATAATATGATATATATTATATAATTATAATATATTTATTATATACTATAGCATATATATATACATATAGATATATATTATCTATAATGATTATTATATATATATATATATAATTATATATATGTATAATATATATTTATATATCCATATAGATTATATATATCTACATATATATTATATATATAGATATATCTATATATATTATATATATATATATAGATTATATATATAGTATATATCTATATGTTATGTTAGATATATATATATATATATAATTATATATATTATATATCTATATATACATGACATAGATTATATATATAATAATATATATCTAGTCTAATTATATATAGATATATCATCTATATCACCTATAATATATATATATATGTATATATATATTATATCTATATATATTATATATTATTATTATATATAATATCGCCTATGATTAATATACATCCACATACTATATTATATATAGAGAATAATATATATATATATATATATATTATATTTACTACTAATATATTATATATCTATATATAGATATGCTATATATATATATATCTATATGATATATACATATGTCGATATATATTATTATATAACATTACCATATATATATTATATATAATTATATATAATAACTAATTACTATCTATTATACATATATATCTATATATATATATATATATATCATATATACTCTATATTATAAAATATATAATATATATATATATCTAATCATAGATATTATATATCTATATATATATCTATATATATATATATATGTATATAATATATTATATATATATCTATCTATATGTAATATATATCTATAATGGATACATATATTCATATATCACTATATTATATTATAATCTTTAGTATATATATAGATATATCTTATATATATAATATAATAATCTTCATTATTATAATATTATATAGTATGGTATAGTATTGAAATATATATGTCTATATATATATATATCTGATAGATTATATATATATATATATATATATATATGATAATATATTATCTATATATATATATAGTATATATATCTATAATACTATATCATATATATAATATATATATAATATATACTCTACTATATATGTATCTATGTATATATATATATATATGTATATAATCCCATACTATCTCTATATATATATATGTCTATATATCTATATATCTATGTACAATATATCTATCATTATTATAGATATATATATACATATATATATATAGTATATATATATATATATATATATCGATGTATATATATCTATCCCTCATATATCTATATATAGATCTATATATTATATACTCTATATCCTGTATATCCTTCTATTATATATCTTATTATATATATAATATCTATCTATCTACTATTATGTATATATCTATTATTATATATACTTATATGTATATATATATATACAATCATCTATACTATATATTCTATATACTCTCTTATATATATTATATATATATATCTATGCATCAGTGTATATGTATCTATATATATATCTATTATTATATATATATATACTATATATATATATATATATATAGATATCTACTGAGTGCGAATGTGTATAAGTGGAATAAACCAGTATATAAACGATTATTGATTAGTACAAATATCTGTTTTATTATGCCAAATTTTACTTATTGCATGTAAATCCATTAATTGTTAAATTCTATGACAGTTTATCGCCTATGTTGCGTAGAGCTATTACACTTTCTGTTCAACTTGATTCGATTTACTTGGGAGAGCTCATGGCTTAGCGCAGAACCTTGACACCTCTTGCAATGATTTGTTTTGAAGCGGTGATTTAATTGCATTTCGTAGGAAACCTTTCTCCCGGTAAATTGAATTCTAGTGAAGGCTCGTGGCAGATGGAAGCTATATCTGTTTAATTACGTCGCTTTATGTCAACGCTCGTTCTCGGGTGTAAAGGGCATATGAATTAAAATTTCTTTACTGTGTTAATATCTACTTATTTTTGTTCTCACGCACAACGGGAAATTTGGTTCCCAAACCAGAATTTAGACAGTTAATTCAAAAGCTTTATTGAAGAAAAGCACCTTCTAAATTCTTGAAAATATGAATTTATTAACGCTAAATATTATGTCTTGTATTTAAATATTACTAAAATTATACTAAGAAGGAGCCTTTATTGATATGCTGTGGTATCATTTCACTGAGTCATTGGTAAAAGATATCACATATTAAAGTTAGAAAAAACAAAAACTTTTATATGATATATTTTTGTTTATAAATTTCAGGCTGCAATCCAGATTAGTATTAAGTGTGAATCAATGATATCTTTTTTATATCTTTGGTTAGATGCTGGGATTGGAAATATTTCTCACATGTAGGTTTTTTTTTTCTTACTGAGAAAAAATTGTCACTGTCGGAGTAGGCTTTTGGTCGAGGTAGCAGTCAATTAAAATATGTTCATCTTCCTTGATGCTGTTTTGATTTTTAGCGTTATCCTTGAATCATAACTCACCACCTATGGTACGGATGTTCAAATGTAAATTCACTATGTAAATTTCTAGAAACTCCAATTTTTTTACTAAAGAATTTCGTTTTATTTTCAAATAATCAAAAAATCTAAGAAGCACATTTTCAATAATAACGTTACATACTCCCGAAAGTTTTTGTATATTCTATTACAATTTTAGTACAGTCAAATAAATGCAGTAAACCGAAATCTTAAGAAGCATGGTATGGTAAACGTTCATTTTGCATTGAACAGGCCATCCTTTTGCAACATAAAGCAAGCATGATAACATATCATGACTAATGTTTAAGGTAGTAATAAAATGCATATTCCTAACATGTTCCCAATTAATTCAACATCCTGATAGAGATACCCTGTGTTGATCTCTACATAACACCAGCTTTTACCAAGCTGATGGTGGGGCCCAATATTTGAGTGCGTATAGCATGTTGACCGGTAGCAACGCCATTGAAAAAAACCAGGTTGTCTGATGTACAAACAATAGAACTGGCTTTTCTTCAAAACTTCAGGTATTAAAATCTCCCATTTACCGTCTTCAAAAACCTGAAAAGAGAAGTATACAAATATTTGTTAAACTTACGAGGTAATATCACGCATTCCTCTTCACGTCCCAGTGTTACAAAATAATTAGACGGCTCTTTTTTATTATAAGATATCCTTGATGCCATACGTTCATGTAACGATTAAAAGTCTTAATGCACGAAAAGTCTTATTTTCAATGTTTAACCATATATGAAAATATATTAATTCCGAAGTAGAGCGAATTAGATATTAAAGGACATTTGTAGCTCGATCTATGTATATGAATCACGGTAATGTGATGACTTATATAAGGACTACGGTGCGGGCAAAAGCACTACCACCGCTACCGAGGACGAGATGGGTTTGATGCAGTCTCCAAAAACTAAAAATACCTGAGCGCGGCAGGTACTTGAGATGGGAGGCGGCATAAATTTATATCTCTTGCGGTGGCGGGGTTGGCTAAGGCTTCACTGCCAGTCCTGAAATTGAAGATGTCGATGGTTCGTGCCCGTCGGCCGGCAACTCTATTATCGATGAATAAATTTCCCTTCAGTTAAACATATATGAAAAAAATATAATTAATTCGAGGTTGAGCGAATTGATATTAAAGGACATTTGTAGCTCGATATATGTATAGAATCCCGGTAATGGATATATATATATATATATAAATGTATATATATATATATATATATATATATATATATATTATATATATGTGTGTGTGTGTGTGTGTGTGTATGTGTTTGTGTGTGTGTGTGTGCGCGTGCGCGCGCTTACAGTATTGAGTGAGACAGACAGGCAGACACAGAGTGAAATTAGGTTAAGCGTTTTGAAACAAACGTGGATATACTTTTATTCTTATTTCTTTAATTGTCTTAAGAAGGATTGTATAATGGAATAGATATACATTGATGGAAAAAATGTATGACTAGTCCTATTATTACTTTAAGAGAAGGAATAGTTGGCGTGCATTTTTTACTGTTTTAATTATATAAGAAGAACTACAAATGTAAAATTCTATCAGATATTACATCCTTAGGTTCAGTTACCTGTCCTATACATTAAATTTTATAATAATTTGCGTGCCTTCATTAGGGACATTTGTGGTTAAATGAAAAAAGAAAAAGTGGACACCACCAACGTGAAAACTATGCTCTCGAATTTTCTTTATTCTAAACCCTAATATTCTCTG
>NC_061087.1:66262361-66269861 GCF_015104395.2 Macrobrachium nipponense | reverse complement strand
CGTAAAGCCCTTAGAAACATCCCAGAAAAAACAGATCAATATCAGAAGTAGTTTTAATTTCAGCGTCAGTAAACTGCGGGGTACAGACACGTAAAGCCCTTAGAAACATCCCAGAAAAAAACAGATCAATATCAGAAATAGTTTTAATTTCAGCGTCAATAAATTGCGGGCTACAGACACGTAAAGCCCTTAGAAACATCCCAGAAAAAAACAGATCAATATCATAAATAGTTTTAATTTCAGCGTCAATAAACTGAAATTAAAACTATTTAATATGCAATTCGCTTTACCTCAGAATTAATATGTTTTGATATATGTTAACCGAAGGAAAATTTTTTAGTTGATAATAATTTCGTTAACTCGTGGGTTCGAACCAGTATCCAGCGGACAGAGGGGAAATCAAGACTTCAGTGATGTTATCAATTCGGCTAATAAATGGATACCGACTCTGACCGTCGAACCCACTCTGCCATGTTAACAAAGTCAAAGGTTTACCGCATATATCCATATTATGAATATTTATCACGTCACAGTGATTCATAACCATGCATCGAGCTACAAATTTATTTTAGTATCCAATTCGCTCTACCTTGGAATTAATATATTTTTATATAAGTTCAACACACGGGAATTTTTTAGTTGATAATAATTTCGTCCTCTCGTGGGTTCGAACCAGTGCTCATTTGACAGGAAAAATCAGGAATTCAGTGACATTATCGATTTCACAAACAAGTGAGGCATAATTTGATAACGACCTGACCTTACAAATCCCCATCAAACCTTGTTTTTGTAATTAAAATCAATATCCAACCCCCTCTGCCATGTTAAGAAACTCGAACGTTTGCCGCACGTAGCCATATTATGAATATTTATCATATCACTGTGATTCATGCATCGAGCTACAAATGTCCTTTAATATCCAATTCGCTCTACCTCGGTATTAATATATTTTCATACTATATGTTAAACGAAGGGCAATGTTTTAGTCATAATAATTTCATCCTCTTGTGGGTTCGAGGCAGCGCCCAGTTGACAGAGGAGATTTCAGGACTTCAGAGAGGTTATTGATTCGCCTAACAAGTGAGATATGAGTTGATACCGACTCCAAACTTACAAATTACCATCGAACTCAGATATTTGTAATTAGAATTGATATCCAACGCCCTCTGCCATGTCGAACGTTCGCAGCATATAGCCATATTATGAATATTTATCACATCACCATGATTCATATACATACACCGAGCTACAAATGTATTTTAATATCCAATCTGGTATACCTCGTAATTAACATTTTTTCTTGTATGTTAACCGAAGGGACATTTTTTAAATGATGATAATTTCGTCCTCTAGTGGGCTCGAACTAGTGCTCATTGGGCAGAGGAGAAATCAGGAATTCAGTGACATTATTGATTCGGGTAACAAGTGAGTATAAGTTGATACCGACTCCGACCTTTAAAATCACCTTCGAACTCAGGTATTTGTAATTAGAATCAATATCCAGCTGCCTCTGCTATGTTAAAGAAGTCGTGCGTTTGACGTATACAGCCATATTATGAATATTTATCATATCTCCGTGACTCATATACATGCATCGAGCTACAAATGTCCATCAATATCCATACATGAAAATATATATTCCAAGGTTCAGCGAATTGGATATTAAGCGATATGAATCACAGTGATTGGAATGCTGAGGTGGATTGTGGGAATATCGCTGCTTGAGAGATTGGAAAAGGATAAAATAAAAAGAATGGCAAGCTTAGTAAAGATTACAGAGGTAATAATAGAGTCACGAATGAGATGGTATGGGCATGTGTTGAAGATGGCTTACGAGGATGAATAAGATCAAGAGGGAGGCACAGAATTAGATGGCGGGATAAAGTGAAGGAAGATGTGGAGAAAAGAGGTTTGGTGGAGGATGATGTCTTTGACAGAAGGCGGTGGAGAAGGCACACCAGGTAATCGACCCCTTAGGGATAACAGTTGAGAAAGAAGATGAGAAGATATATATATAATATATATATATATATATATATATATATATATATATATATATATATATATACTATATATATATATATACATATGTGCATTTGTATTAATTACTTATTGTAAGACTGAGGAAAATAATCTCGCACGATATGTTACAATAAAAAAGAAATGTACTCCTACAATTTCTCATGTCATGTCTCAATGACGAAAAAAAAAAAAAAAAACTTATGAGTAAAATAGAGTATGAAATAAAGCATGCATTCTCAACGGAACCCCCTGGCGATCGTTCAGGGAACCCTAAGGTGCCCTTCTCTTTGAATTTAAATACCTGGGTTCGATCCCGATGTGAATCAGAAGTTTATTTTTATTCCTGTTCCACACTTGATTGTTCGTTGATTATATACTCATACACACACAAACGCACACACACACACACACACACACACATATATATATATATATATATATATATATATATATATATATATATATATGTATATATATATATATATATATATATATATATATATATATATATATATATATATATATATATATATATATATATGAATTCTTATCTTATCACTGTGATTCTTATACGTGCATTAAGATACAATGTCTTTTAATATCCAGTTTGCTTTACCTCGGATATATTTTCATACATGTTTACTGTAGTGGAATTCCTTAGCTGATAATAATTTGTCCTTCAGTGGATTCGAACCAAAGCGGGACAATCCAGAGGAGAAATCAAGACTGCAGTGACATTATCGACTCGGCAAACAAGTGAGGTTATAAGTTGATACCAATTCCGAGCTTACAAATCTCTGTCGAACTCAGGTATTTGTAATTAGAATCGACATCTAACCCCTTCTGCATGGTAACCAAGTCGAATGCTCGCCGCGCGTAGCCATATTATGAATTTATGTATATATATATATATATATATATATATATATATATATATATATATAATATCATATGTGTGTTATATATATATATAAATAAATATATATGTGTGTGTGTGTGTCCCTGTATGTGTGTGTGTGCGGTTGTATTTATGTGTGCTTGTGTGCGTGCGCATTTAGTGAAAATGTAATGGTTACATCGAAAATTAGAAGAGTGGCATTATTATGGAAGGTAAACATAATAGTCTGTGTGATCATTTATTGTGAAATCCAAGTGGAAAGTGAAAAATCTTTCTGTATAAGATATGACTAAATAGTATGAAACTAATTTTATTACACGATAATAGCAAAATTTGAGAAGGAAGAAAGAACTAAACTTTCCGATGGCCAAGCCTTAACTAGGCCTAATCGGTATTCTGTTGGTGCAGTCATATTTGATCAGAGAAACCGTGTTTCAATTTCTGTAAATATATATATAGATATATATATATATATATAGATATATATATATATATATATATATATATATATATTATATATATATATATATATATATAGCTATTTGTCTGTACGTCCGTATTTTTCTGTCCAGTCAGTGATCTTAAAACTACCGAGTTTAGAGGGCTGTATAATATTAGAGGGTGGATATATTGACTATCCACCCTCTAATAATCATATATCCAAATAGCAACCCTCTACCTCAGTAGTTTTTATTTTACTTAAGGTTAAAGTTAGTCATGATCATGCGTCTGGCACTGCTGTAGGTGCCAATAACACAAGCCACCACCACTGAGCCGTTACTGATAGTTTTATGGGCCGCGGCTGAGAGTTTCGGGCATGTTCTACTTGTTTTTGATAGCGTTGACACTTACTTGCCTTTTATCATAATAATAAAGTATATAGAATCTCAGGACATCGTCAGTCCTTTGTGCCTGTTACGCACATAGCTTTTGTGGTATGAGCAGAACAATAATATGTTCACTTTTTTGGTGCTGCCGCTATTATCATTTATAATTGCTGTTGCAGTGCGATAGTCTTTAGTGTTTTATTTTTATCCATGCTTAAGTGACTTCTGCATCTTCTTTTTTGTAAACTATGTCGTCAAGTTAGTCCTTTGTGGCAGTTTTGAGAAACAGCAGTTGGTTACCAGTGTATGTCTGCCATAGAGTGAGTGAAAATGGTAACGAGTGAAATCCTTAGAGAAGTTTTGCCTGAAAGAATAGGCATGCGATACATTTATTTTTATGATAATGTCACATGTTAGGGTGGCTGGAATAATGAAAATGAAGTGCTATAATTTGGACCTAAGCCCAAAGGGTAATATGGCTACATTCACCACCTACCAGTGAACAGAAAGGAGAGATCCTCGGTGAAATTGAATTACCAACAACTATTAGGGGTAAGCGATAAACTTAAAATGTCTACTAAAATATATATATGTAATTTACTGAAGGGAATCAGAAGAAATATACAGGAGCTACAATGGAGCTCTGCGGCACTCTTAGTTACGGAAACAGGCAACCAACATAAAACAATATGCCACAATACTACATTTATATACACTAACCCAAAATGGTTAAATTCATAAAGTTAAAGCTGAAAAAGGATCAAGATGCTTACAAGGTAAATGTACAAGGGTAAATTGTAGCACAGTCTTCACACTGGGTTCCAGGAATGCTTGACCGGATATGGCACTGGCAATGTCAGTTGAGTGGTACCATTGATCTACTAAAGACACACCAGGGACACTCAGGAACAGATCTGCAATTCAGGGATCATTATAACTCACGAGGGAATGGTGAATGAAATTAAATGGGATAACACCAAACGAAATCCTAACACTACAGAAAGTGAACTCTACATGTAGCACATATGGTGTTTCCACTAATTTACATTTGCAAAATTACCGGAGGTCACAAAGCAGAAATTTCAAAGGGTAATTGCATAGAAAGGGCTCAGAGAACAGCAAGAAACAAAATATGAGAAAATGGTGAGGTTGACTTACAACTTCCATTCACTTTACCTTAGTCCGTGGATTAGACGTGTGGAGAAACTGAGCCAGTCTGCAATGGGCAGAAATTTCAATGGAAATCAATGTTGCAATCCTGGTTTCAAGTTCATGGTGCAGAGGATCATCAGCGATGGTATGCACGCCCACCTTTCTCAAAGGTGCAGCATCGAAGGGCGTTGGGTATGGACTTCTCGTCAAGTCCTCATGTATACCGACAGGTAGCAGGTGCGTACGCGATCAGTCTAACGGCCAGCAACATTCCACTGGCGTAGGGGATGCGTCCGTTAGGCGACACGAGCATCCAACAGTGGTTCCTCTCTCCTTGACTCAAACTCCTGATACTACTGTATTCAACAGCAATGCCCCTCTGTATACCAGACGAGGGATAATAGTCATTGTTTTCTTGTTGTAATCGCATACGGCTGGCACACTGTTTGGGTTCCCATCGGGATACTTCATAGTTGATATACATCTAGAATAGAAGTGACGGGCAGGCCAGTACCACACACACACACACACACACACACACACACACACAAAACAGGAAAGGAGTACAGGCACAAATCGCTTGAGAGTTGAGAACGATAAAAGAATAAATTATGGTGAGAACTGAGGATCACAAGGGTCAGGTCAGGGTAAACATTTCGAGGATGCAGATGCAAGAGACAAAAAGTTGAGGACACATAAAGACCACTACCTAACAATTGACTGGTAATGGCCTCGGGTATTCTTCAAAAGGGGACGAAAAGGGTTAACCTACTTGGCTTCTGTGTTAAGTCGGCTGGGTAATCCTATAATGACCTTCAGGCAGTCTTTCCTATTATTTCTGAAATTACATAAGCGACATCCTACGGACCTTTGGATGCTTCTTTATATGGTCAAGAGGTACGTGTTTCCAGAACAACTTCAGTTACGTATTTCCCAAAACTCTAGACTGTTTTCCCAAAATTCTATGTTACTTCCGAACTCCTGAATTATTAGAGGGAAAGAAAAGAAGTGTAAAACAAAAGTCAAAATATGACGTTTGTGACAATAAACCCATCTGGTAAATGTGACGATTACATTTATTCAGATTTCTCCCCACCAAGTTCAATTTAATACAAAAGCAGTTTATATAACTCCTCTAATTCCGTACTATTTTCTCTCTGAAACTATTTTTCCGATATCCCTTGTAAGTCCTATTACGTGCAAAAGAAATCCGGCAATCATAAAGGAAGGACCGAGACACAGAATTCCTCTTCCACCTCGAATTACCTAAAGAAGTAAAAGAGGAACGTAAGTTGTGATGTGGATTGTAGGCTGAAATAGAAATTTCCCTTCTCTGGACGTCCAATTTCTCCACCAGGCCTCATACATTCCCTCCCCCGGCCCCATTCAGCAGTCAGCCTTATCAAAACGTGTGTCGGTTCCCTTTGCCGCGTATCAGAAATGATCTATAACAGTTGTTACGGGCCAATATGAACATTCCCTATTTTCATATCCGTTAGAATTGAGATGTCGAATCGATATTTCTCATATCGACACCAGGAATATCCTACGCAGTGGTCACGTCTGAGAGTGATTGTGTGCATGCACGGCTTTTACCGGGACTGCCGTTGCGATGATTAAGTAAGCTCATATTGTGTGCCGTGGAGAGAGAGAGAGAGAGAGAGAGAGAGAGAGAGAGAGCGAAAGTGCCACTCTACCTTCGTGGTGAATTTGTAGTGCCTCCGTGTTTTCCAAATATTTCCTCTGGCGAATTAGGTCAGGTTCCGCTTTCTTCATAATCTGGATCTTTTAAATATATTACTCTATGTATCTCTCAAAAGGTAATTCAAAATCGATACTTTCACTTTTTCCCTTATATATATATATATATATATATATATATATATATATATATATATATATATATATATATATATATATATATATAGTATATATATATATATATTATAATATATATATATATATATATATTATATATATATATATATGTGTATATATATAGTATATAATATATACTATATATATATATTATATATATTAATATAATATATATAATAATATATATATGTATATATATATATTATAATATATATATATTATAATAAATATATTATATATTATATATAATATATAAATATTATAATATTATTATATAATAATATTTAACATATATTATATATAATATATATATTATATATTATTAAATATATATATAATATTATATATATATATATATATATAATATATATATATATATATATATATAATATATATACATATATATATATATATATATATATATAATATATGATATTAAATATTTGCATTTACCTAAATACCTTAATATTAAAATATAAAATACTGGGTATATATAACTATTATATTTATAAATATTATTATAAATAGTAGGTATAATATAATATATAATATAATAATAAAATGAATATACTATAGTAAATAATAATCAATATATTGGCATATATTCATTAATTATTATTATATATATATAACATATATCATTCATATATATGATATATTTTTTTATACCTATATATATATATATATATATATATTATATATATATATATATATACTACATCG
>NC_061087.1:66234861-66257361 GCF_015104395.2 Macrobrachium nipponense | reverse complement strand
TTAACATGTTTTTCAATATTTACACTGAAATATTTTTTACACATTTTTGTCTAGATAAATGGATGCTACACTTATTGTTAGTTCGTTTTTATCATTAAAACCCATTACTGTCTGAATTTTATTTTCAGAATTTTGTTATTATTTTAGTTTAATATGTATATTCATATGATATAATCGTATATTTTATGCATTTTTATTGGTATTTTCCCATATTTAAGACCTATTATATATAGTAGGTCAGGCAGATATGGGGTACACATATTTATTGAGGAGATATTTTTTTATGATAAAGTCCATTGGTATTTTGTCATTATTAAGAGTATGTATTAGACACAAGACACTAAATAATAATATGTATTACAGAAAATTATAAAGATAATATTCCAGTTTACTACTGCAATTTCTCTCATTTATAAGCTCTACCACTGTTGCAAGGCTCTGACAGTATTTGAATACGTAGTTACGTGAGTAAATGTTTAAAAGGAAATTGTGATACTTGCTGTTTATATGCTTTAGAAAGGAAATTCATTCATATTTAAATTTTGAGATAAATTCCCCGATATCACACAATAAGAAACCAGATACTATAATTAGCTGTGTTCTAAAGAGCACGACGATGATACTCAACAAAGCATTTTACATATGATGGAACACCATATTTCATACTCCCTTATGAAGGACGATATTTGCACGAAGATAGAGCATTTCCATGCCTGTTTTCCAAAAGTTTGACAAGGTGACCAACATTGTCATAACATACATATGGAATAACCCGGAAAAACTGTCTTGGCTGGCCTATTCCCACAAGTGGTTCTGGCAGCTGTAGATATGTTCTTGCAGTGAAGTGCCTGAATGACAACAGTGGAAAGTTGCTTTCATCAATCATCCCAGAAAAAATATCGGCCACCGCCACTTTTTCATGCTAATTGATATATAACAGTTCATGTTCTGGTCCACCCTATCAGTGCCACCCATGTGTCTGTTGTAATCACCAATAAGATAAGGTTGACTTACGGTAATTTTCTTTTTGTCCTTTGCTCACCATAGAGATACACTTTCCAGGGGATAAATAGGAGAATATTGGATACCACTGAAACCAACAACATCTTGTGAGTATCCACAACAATATCCATATTACCTCAAGGAACCTTCATTTCGTTTGTGGAGTTTATTGGAAAAGTCTTCGGAATTCTATTGTTCCTTATTCTTTCGGTTGCTCCATAATTTATCCATGATGGGTGATTTACTAATGGTAAACTTGTGAAATGGTTGTCGAAGTAAAGCATCTCTGGTATATCTTTGATATTTCTTTGGCGTTTTTCAAATAAAATCATCAAAATGCCTCCACCTTCTCCAAACATTTCTTCATAGTGACGATTCAACCCGAAGGTTGTCCCTTGGTGTACATAAAAAATATCTAGATATCTAAATCTCAGTTTTTTTTCTGAATGCACTGTTTGCATCCGTGCCTACTAAAATATTCTATCATTGCCTATTCAAGTGATTTATGTTGATCCGTGTAGTAGGCTATGGCAAATTTTGTGTATAAATGGTCATTAGAGGTTGGATTTTTGCCATTTTGTCATCCTTGGTTAGTGCCTGATAATCAGTGAAATGCAGAAAACGTAGTATTTCTTCAAATCTGTCATGTGACATTGCCGTAGCAACGAGTTCGACTCCAACATCATCATGCAAATATACCAGTATGATTGGCGACTTACTTGTTACGCTGGGCCATTCTAGAAATAGAGAGCTGAAACAACTAAGATGTTATCTGCAATGTAATTCATCGGCTACTAGATATTCATCCAAGGACCACAAAATAGCAAACAGGCATTTTATTCTAACGAAGAAAAGACAAAATTGCTCTTAGGGGATACTTTCTCTAAGATTTTTCCCTTCCGTTACATATTTTGCTTCCATATCTGCCTGACCTACTATATATAGTGGTTACTAAAATAAAGCCTGTAATATTTGTGCTTCAACTTCTACCTGTTTTGAATATATAAATTGGTTAATGGTTTTCAATAATATGTTCTGTATCAATATAAAGATGTTTCATGAACTTGTGTAACCATGAGCTCAAGTCAAAAATGTGAAAATCTAAAACATTCTATATACCTTTGGTATTTTATCAAAAAGTAGAAAAATGAGGATACAACAAAGAAAATCTCCTGTTTATATTAGTGATTAAATAAAGAAGAACCAAAGAATATGCAAATCAATAAGAAATACAAGAGAGATGAGGGTGTAATATGTCCTACCAATTGCACTACTACGTATATATAGAAGGTCAGGCATTAATGGGTTAAGAATGAAATTCATGTACTCGCATGAAGAAAAACAAAACAAACCACCGTATTTGCAATATTTCAGCTATATCATATAAAATTTCACTTTTTTAAGGTTGTTTATCCAAATTTGGAGGTTTTCCTCCTTATTCCAATTTCATTCATAAATCATTCAGAAATTGCATAGTCATTTAACTGTCGTAACAATTTACCCGTATCTCACCTCAGTTTCACTCGATCATTTATTTCACAAAAGGAATTTCCAAGTCCATTTATTTTGACACTCCTAAGTACAAAAGCAATGGGTTCAACCAAACAGTAGAAACCCTTTATTGTACTTTTCCTTATTTTCTACTATAGTAGTACCTAATTAATCTTGGCTCTTTCATCCATTAATCACCTGTGTACTCTACCTTCTGACGAACAAGCACGTCCCTTTACAATATAATCAAGGTCATTTACGGTTAGAAAACGGTATCGCAACATGTAAGTTATTGAACCTGGTGATACCCACGGGTAAACAAACTTGAACCTTAGCA
Organism: Macrobrachium nipponense; assembly: GCF_015104395.2. NCBI lineage: Eukaryota > Metazoa > Arthropoda > Malacostraca > Decapoda > Palaemonidae > Macrobrachium > Macrobrachium nipponense. Next base: position 66,254,531 of record NC_061087.1, on the reverse strand, counting down.
AGATCCTCATAGCCAGCAGTTATATCTTTCTTCAAATTTAGTAATGTCTGACGTTGAGCTTTAAGAGCACTCGATAATATCCTCCAGAAAATTAGACGACTAGTGGCAGATTTCTCAGTGTTATTTTTTATGGTTGGTGTTTGATATTATATTGTTTTCACCATATCACATATCATCGCCTGTGCAATGAGCAAAGTTTATTCACAAATTTCCTCAACGGAAATTTAAGTAAAGTAAGTATAATCAAAATGATTGGTTTATCTTATCTTTGTCATTATTGTTAGATTTTGTAGCAAAGTGTGGTTGGGAATTTATTTTATACTTTAATGAGCTATTAAAAGATATTGAACTACTGTGTTTTCACAAGGAGTGACAGACAAACAGGCACACACACATACACACACACACACACACACACACACACACACACACACACACACACACACATATATAATATAAAATTATATATATATATATATATATATATATTATATATATATATATATATATTATATACATATTCACGAATCATTCCAAATATCTGGTTATCGCGCTCACCAATCAAAGAATTCAGTTATCTCATAGCAACCAGACACTTGACCTTTCGTAACAAATAGAATACGACCGATTACTCTAAAGGCAAAAGTAATCCCTTTAAAAGCTTTATGAAATATGTAATAAGTCAGACTAAGTTTATCAAAACAATTGTGAGGTGTTCATAAAGGCTTAAGGTAATTAAAGGGCATCGCTCCATCAAACAATTTTATTTGTCTCCCTAGTCTCAAATCACTTCAAGAAAATTGAAGGAACAGCACAATCTATCACTCTGGCATGTAAACAGATTTATTCCTATCACTGGTGATCAATAAATTAAATTCGTAGTCTTAATTTGAATAAATATTCTACTAATACTCGAAAACAACACTGAATTTAATTACTTCTTGAATTAAATTATTAGAAAATATTTAAATAAAAAATTTAATTTATCAAGAAGTTAGATTACTCAAACAAAATTTAAACTATTAAGAAATACTCAAAATTTTTGAAGAAAGTCCAAGTAAATGAAAATTAAATCATAGGTGTTAAAGTGTGAAATTAAATCAAGTATGCAGTGCTAGATCATGAAGAGACACTCAAGAAAGTAAATCAAACAACTGGTGAAAGCCGAAACCTGAAAACACAAAATGTGCAAATGTGTTAATTTTACCAAAATAAAAAATTGAAAAGTACAACATGAAAAAAATATGTAAAATAATGTAACAATGGTATTCTTAAGCAATGACCTAAATTGTATAAATATTGCTTTAACTTATGGCTAAAATTTTTGCTTTTGCTAGGTCTGTTGTAAAACAAATCCATTATAATGTTTGTACAGATTTCACAATCAATTACGCAAACGCAATTCCATATGAAATTTACCAAATATCAAGAGTAACCAAATACAAAATAATTATGTTACCTGCGTTAAAACAACACAATAGAGAGAGAGAGAGAGAGAGAGATAGAGAGAGAGAGAGAGAGAGAGAGAGAGAGAGAGAGAGAGAAACCTCTCTTAACCTCTATACACCACGGTTATTGGTCTTCGAATAATGAATATGAATTCTATCTGTAATTCAAAGGAAAACTCTTAAATGATGTCATGGAATGTTCTAGAAAAAAATATGATGTCACTTCCTAACAACTCCCCAGTCATTATTATACGTATGATAAACACTCCACATTCATTATTGTACTTCTGATAATTACTCCCCCCAGACGTTATTATACATAAAATATGCACTCCGATTGTATAATATGTACTCCCCTCTCCGACATCGATATGTCAACTGATTGTGCTTTACTATTTGCTTTTTATATCAAAGTGTATGTGATCATATGTATGTAAATGTATACAAACACGCATTATTTAAGTAATTACGTCATTTTCTCTCTCTCTCTCTCTCTCTCTCTCTCTCTCTCTCTCTCTCTCTCTCTCTCTCTCTCTAACCTGTTTTACTGTAGTTCATTTTAAACGCATGGCAGTTTGTTCATTGGTTACTAAGTAGTCAATGACTGTCGCCATTCTTGTTTATATGCTGTTAATTGTTGTTTTCGCAGTAAACAATCATCCTGTGCTCTTTGAATGTTTTTGCTTATATGCTGGTAATGTCTAAAACACTATTTATTTCGAAATAGAACAGTGGTAGGGGGTATTTTCCTGCTTCCTGGTTAGATGGCTGATATAAATTTCGATTCGCCCATGAGTAATGGCATGGACGAACTTCGGAGCAAGTATTATTCATTTAAAATTGTTTTCAATTTTCTAAGCCATCATTCCTATCCTGAATGCATGACGGATAAGGGAAAAGAAGCAAATTTTCGTCGTGCATGCAAGTCATTCTGTATTATTAATAACAAATTAATCTGCAGAAGAGAACAAAGAGATGGCGACCTCCTACAGGTGCAAGTTTTGTGTAATGAAAAAGAAGTAAACTGAATCATCAGAGAAATTCATGAAGGTTCCGGGAAAAGTAAAGGATCTCGAAGAATCTGTGGACATCAAAGAATTATGGCGACCATTTTGCTTATCAGTAAATGGTTTTATTGGAGAACAGTTGAAGCTGATGTGTCTGCTTATGTGAAATCATGTGCTCAGTGTCAAACAATGAACCCAAAATTGTCAGCTGAGGACCAAAATTGCGCTCTGTATCTGTTCCAAATGGTGTCATGAAACAAATCGGTGCTGATATATTCTGTGTCCCTGAATATGATGGATTCAAGTACATTACTATGGCTATTGACTACTTTTCAAAGTGGACAGAAGCCAAACAACTGAAAAACAAAGACGCTTCCATTGTTGCTCAGTCTCTTTTTGAGCTTATAACAAGGCATTGATGTATTGATGTTGAAATAAATGATCAGGGGCGGGAATTAGTCAACAAAGTGTCGGAAACCTTACATGCACTTACTGGCGTCAAGCAGACGGTGACCAGTGCTTACCATCCTCAAGCAAATGGGTTCGATGAGCGCCAGAATCGAACAACGAAAATTATAATAACTGGGTTTCCTGTCTCAATGGAGTGTTATTTGCTCATAGGAAAGCAACCCACATATCTACCCGTTTCTCTCCATTTTTCCTTCTCTACAACCGTGAACCTAAAATCCCTGTGAATGTTAAATATTTCAAGTTTAATGAAGATTATGTTGCATATTTGGCACAAATCATGCGAGATATAAGAGAAAGGTGCAATATCAAAGCAGGTGCAAATATCGGAAAAGTATAAGCAAAGCAGCAACGAAATTACGACGAAAGACGCGGCACTTCCTATAGTAACAAACCTGGAAATTTGGTTCTTTTAAAGAATCTGAAACGTTTGCATAGAAAGGGTGACAAAGAACAACTTCCATGGAAAGGTCCTTATAAAATTGAAAGGTTTATTAGAAAATAACACTTGCTTATGCTCGGCATCAAATGTAGATCTAAACCAAAAGGAAACTATGTGCAATCTGAAGCCATTTTTTCAAAAGAAGCGATGCCCATAAAAATTAATGCGACCGAACAAATATATCTACAGAACTAGTATATCCCGAGCCAGAAATGCAAAATGCTGCTGGAACGTGGTTACCCAGTATTCATCTCACTCATGGAGACAGGTTCTTACTAATGATTAACCAGTGACTGAATGATAAGATCATAGACTCTGCACAAGAGCAATTGAAAGCACGGTATGCATCTCTTGTCAAAGCTGGCTGCCTCCAGGCTTATCTTATACCTTGTGATCAGCAGCCAAATGGGACAGACTGTGGGCTTTACGCAATTGCCAGTGCAACAGAGTTTTTACCAGAGGGTGGTAACCCCACGGCACAGTATGAGGCAGATGAGGCAGCATCTTTCACAGAGTTTGAAACAGCCGTGTTGTTGCAATTTCCGAAGTCGCTTAAGCTCAGAAGCGGAAAAAAAACTATTGCAAGACAACTTACAATAATTGTATGAAATTAATACATTTATGTTTATTTTGGGTTGATAATTTTATTTTATTCTCGTAAGTTTCGTGTAATCATATGTATTAGAATGGAATAAACGTATATTATATATATATATATATATATATATTATATATATATATATATATATATATATATATATATATATCTATCTATCTATATATATATATATATATATATATATATATATATATATATAATATCATATATATATATATATATAACACACACATATATATATATATATATATATATATATATATATATATATATATATATATATATATATATATGTGTGTGTGTATGTGTGTGTGTGTGTGTGTGTGCACGTGTGCGTGTGAATTAAATTCCTGCTAGTTGAAATATCTTGCTTATTCTGCATCCCAAATATATTTATGTCTACCATAGCTATACTATATGACTTAAGTATATATAATACTTTATGTGGTGTGCTGTTTTAATATGCCCAGTTTGCATTGCTATTAATTATTATCTAATATGTGTACTAAGTTAAATAATGAAAAGTAAGTTTATATTATAAATGCCTCCTCATAACTGGGGGCCCAAATTATACGTATAATAAAGACATGGGAGTTCATATTCTATGGGAGTGCTGATTCAGTGCTACACCGCTTCTATGTGACTCCATTCCAAAATGCATGAAGCGCCTCAGCGACGTGGTTGGTTTGGTATTAGCGTCCCACCTCGGTGGTTGCGGGTTCGATTCCTGGCCATTCCATTGAGGAGTGAGAGATGTGTACTTCTGGTGATAGAAGTTCACTCTCGACGTGGTTCGGAAGTCACGTAAAGCCGTTGGTCCCGTTGCTGAATAACCACTGGTTCCATGCAACGTAAAAGCACCACACAAACAAAACAAAAACAAAATGCATGTCGTCATATCATCAAGAAACGTTTTGGGGGCGATACCCCGCATCTTACAACACATGTCACAATCGATCGAGATACGTTCCAGAAACTGTATGACGTAATAGTTATAGTTATGTGATTTTGTAAAATCTCTATCCTCAGCAATTCTTAAAAATTATACGTGACCTGAAAAGAAAATCTTATGGGACAAAGCTTTTAACGAAACAAAGACGAACCATGCGCGTTCAAACACAACCCCTGCAGCTGAGTAATTATAACTGACATGTTTGCAAAATTACAAAACAAGGATAGCGAGGCTCTTCCCCACTCGGTGCATTACATTTACGCGCATTGCTCCTACAATTGCGCTCTAAAACCATTATCACTGCGCGCATCTTTCCATTACTATTGCGCGCATGCATTTTCAGGGTATTCTAGTAATCCCTATTATCGAACCCATTCCGTTAGTTCTGAGTGTGTGTGTGTGTTTTTTTCTTTTTTCTTTAACAGCTCATAACATTTAGGTGCCAATGAATTTCAATGGTTATTAAGGTAGTTTCATTCTATACTATTTTTTTTTCTTTTGCGAGGCTTTTTCAATACATAATGATAGTTGTTGGTTCAATTAATTTTATGCAAGTTTCGTTCAATTTAGCTTTATTTCTTTAATTTCCTTTCCAAGTTCTTTTTTCATGTCAATAAAAAACATATCAAGAATTATCTTAGCAATCGATGTTTAGGTTACAGGTAAATACAGATTACATATAAAAAATGATTCACAAAAATGTTTATTATATAAAGAATGAGATACATTTTATTCATAAAAATCTAAAACATCTAAAGCAAACTTAACAGATGTCTGTTCGTGCTGAATATTTAAAAGCAATGGCCTTCAAAAACAGATGTCGATCATGTTCTCCTTCCTGCATCTTGTTGAATTGATCCATCAAATATTTAATTTTTTTCTCTCTTGCTTCTTCTTAAACCTGCAGGTGTGCCAAGCCCTCGCTTTGTAATGTATGTTGTTGTTTGGATTTTTAAGATTTTATCTAAAAATACATAAATAGATGGGTGAAGTTAATAAAACTGTTCATTGCAATGAGCATGGAACGATTCGTGGCCATTTGTTGTTCGACGTGCTTCAACTGACGGGAGTGTTGCCCATAGAATTAGAGGATATAATGCATCCGGAAGGATGTAATTGTCAACGGCGTAATCTGTAAACTTAACACAACGCTGATCATCTGAAATGTTTGCCCTAAGTTCTTTAGCAAAGCAGTCACCAACTTCCGCAGGATCGAGAAACGTAAAACTAAAAAACTGAGTTAGCCACACGCCTACTTCCGATTCGTTGTCTTTATATTCAGAACTGAGGCCTATTTTCTGTATTTTTCTCCACCAGCTTTGGCCTAAATGGAAACTACAACACTGTATTATTACATTTGGGAATACAGACCTGAATGCTTTATGTGTAGCTACTTCAAAATCAATGTGAACGAGACTAGGTTTAAATTCAAGATTTCTATCTGTGCACAAGGTGGAGATCATGTTAAGTAATGTAGCGTAAATTTCTTCGGGTTTCGATGGTAATAAAGCAGACACAAGAGGTAGATATTGTCCTAGATTATATCCATGGATAGTATGCAATTGCTCAAAACATTTTGGACAACACTTGAAAGTTCCGTCCACAAAAATTTAACTAACCTTTATACACAACGCGACGAGATTCGAATTGCATGAAGATATTATATTCCATGTTCTTTACTATTAATCAAACAGAATTTTCTTCATTGGTTTCCAACTCCATGACTTCAAGAGCAACGTGAACATTCCCTCTAGATTTGGGTTGAAAACTTCGTACGTCTTTCCCTGTAGATTTTCATCGTTACATTTTTCAGATCTTCCTCTTCCGGATCTTCGTCATCAACACATCATTGGTCGCGTGCTTAAGTCATCAAACGCTTTCCTCCTCACAGATGCTCGGATAGCTTGAAGTTCCGCCTTTTAACTTTACATCTCATGTGAGTGAATACAGGTTTTCCTGAAATTTCCGATGATTTAAGAATTCTGTCGATCCTGTATGTGTATCCATTGTGAATCAAAGACTGCTTTCCTTTCTCGGTTTCAAATAGAGTGAATTCCATTCTGTTTGATTTCAGACTAAAAGGGAGAGCTATTGAAACTAACGTAGCTCACTTCCAAAACACCCCCAAGAAAGCCAGCGCCAAGATGTGACAAAACCAAGAGACAAAGGAAGCAGAGAAGGAATGCAGCTGGAGAAGCGAGTCTGAGATTATTTTGAATCACTTCAACAATATCCTGAATTGCATAAATGATCAAGATTCCCGAAGGGATGTAGATAACCTCCTTACTGACAACATTCAATTTCATTTTGCAGACCGTATTACGCCAGGTAACATCGGCGATGCCATAAACCGCCTACCTAATAATAAATCGCCCGGCTGTGATGGTCTTCCTGCAGAGGCTTTCAAATTCTGCCGTCCGATAATTTACATTTTGCTAGCTGCCCTATTCAATGCGTGCATAATTCAATGGTTTCTTCCAGACTCCTTACTCTTAGTTCACTTGATACCATTAATCAAAAACAAGCTAAAGGATGCAGCTGACCCTGGCAACTACCGGCCGATTGCAATCACAACGATCACATCGAAGATACCTGAGTCGGTTCTTCTAGTGAGACTTCTCCCCTTTCTACACACCACTAGCAACCAGTTTGGGTTTAAAACAAACTAATAAACCGACACCTGCATCTACATACTGAAAGAACTGCTGAACTACTATAGTCGATTTTTTTAAACCTGGCAAATTTGCACTTAACTTGCACTTAGCTGCTTGTCGCTGATTGGATGAATGTCGTGTTGTCCGAATCTCTCAGTTTTGTTTTCACACTGTTTCAGAATTGTGATTATACGGCCATAGATTGAGATAAGAGCCAAACTATGTAATGTTATGTAAATACCTGTTGTAATAAATTTAAGCATTAAGAAGTTACATATCAAATTATTATATAATAGTTAACAGTTATGAAACAGCACTCTCCGAAGCTGTAGACTTGAAATATGTTTCAAACGCATAAACTTTAATGTTTAAATTTCTAGCTAGATTTTTAGCGCAATCGGGCCATTGGTGGTTTGGAAAAAAACAAAACGTATTTATTGTACATTGCTAAAGGTTGTTAACGCCTAAGAACAAAATACTAACGTAGAAATGTAAGCTTGTCAGAAAATTTGGGGTGGAGGAGTTGTGGGAGGAACAGCCTCGGGGTTGACAGAAAGTTGACGTACTCTCAGCGGGAGGTTCAAATGCGGGTTGTGGTGTTTTTGTCTTCATAGAATAATAAAGATGTTTATTTATCATAATGTTCATTTTTTGCAATTCAAAAGTACTGCTCACGGAATGTCATTAATGTTTTAGGATATGTATAAAGTTGCTGTTGCTGTCACCTTAATGATTTATTTCATTGTCTTGCTAGGGCCCCGTGAAGTGAAATATTGAAAAACATTCATTATTATATTACGGCACTGACTGGTAAGCCTACTGCCAGCAGCATGCATATGCCTTGTGTTTGAAGTGCCTTCATCTCTGCTTTGTTCCATATCGTCTCTTGTAGCCATGGCTGAAATGGGTGAAATCGACGACATTGAGCCAACTGCTCGATAGCCGATTCTAAGCTGATTGATGATGGTGGTGTGTGCAGACGACAACTCGTCGGCTGTTCCTTTTCAACTCCTCCACCCCAAATATTTCGGCAAGCTTACATTTTCTACGTAGTATTTTGTTCTTAAGTGTTATACAACCTTCAGCAATGTACAATTAATACGTTTTGTTTTTCCCAAACCACCAATGGCATGATTGCGCTAAAAACCTAGCTAGAAATTTAAACATTAAAGTTCATGCGTTTGAAACATATTTCAAGTCTACAGCTTCGGAGAGTGCTGTTTCATAACTGTTAACTATTATATAATAATTTGGTATGTAACTTCTTAATACTTAAGTTTATTACAACAGGTATTTACATAACATTACATAATTTGGCTCTTATCTCAATCTATGGCCGTATAATCACAATTCTGAAACAGTGTGAAAACAAAACTGAGAGATTCGGACAACACGACATTCATCCAATCAGCGACAAGCAGCTAAGTGCAAGTTAAGTGCAAGTTTGCCAGGTTTAAAAAAATCGACTATACATATCATCAACCTCTCCTGTTTTCCTTTGTTTTGTAGATGTGAGACAAGCATTTGACAGAGTAAACTACCTGAAGCTGTATAAAAGGGGCACACCCCTGTATCTAATTGGCATTTTACATTGCTGGTTCTCCACACAGCAATTCTGTGTCAAATGGGGTAACGAACTATCGTACACCCTCGGCTCCCTAAACAGGCTTCGGCTAGGGGGCATTCTCTCTCCATACCTGTTTAATACGTACACAGATGCCTTGAATGTCAAACTAAACTCACTCCCAATCAGATGCACCGTCAATGAAACAACTATAAACAACCTCTGTTACGTTGAACAGAGGCGTCGTAAACTATGTGCAACTGGCAAAATGATTGCAAGGAGGTTTGCCTTCTGTCACATAGACATGAAACTGCTGCTCTTCCGCTCATACTGCTACAGTATCTATGGGTGTTCCTTCAGGATGAACTATACCCGAGAGACCATGAGACGCATCACTGTTGTGCACAATGCCATTCTGAGACGCCTCACAAACACTCCCCGCTACCACTCCGCCACATAGATGTTCATAGAAAACCACCTGGACAATTTAAAAATCATTGTTAGGCGAACAATGTCTAGTCTGGTAACCCGAGTGAGAAACAGCAGCAACTTGCTCATACAAAGCATCCTAAAGAGTGAAGCAAGAAGATCTAAATTGTGGGGAAGATGGGAAAATGAGGCCTTTGTCCCATAAAGGACTTTATCTCTGTATTGGCAAGATGTCATCTGCAGATTTTGTCAATATACATTTATTGCTGGTATTTTATTTTTTCATTAGTACTGTGATTACTATCAAGTTAAAGTTTTTTTTACATTCAATTTTTGTATTTAGCCCTCTGGACCTGACTACTGTAACCACCTAAGGTCTATAGTTGAAATTTAAGTTATATAATATGTGCACTAACTGTTATTAATCTCAATGCATATTTTTTTTCTCACCAATATTATTACTGTTATTACCAGTATTATGATTACTATCTTTTATGCTACCTCAGCTATTTTGTGGATCAGTGCCGATTATTAATATTTTTTCATCATGTTGTCTCATGTATCTTGATTGTATATGTTACCGTCTGTATTTTGTATATTTCATGTATATGGCCTTGAACTGAAATAAAGGATATTATTATTATTATTATTATTATTATTATTATTATTATTATTATTATTATTATTATTATTATTATTATTATTATTATATATTCACGTAGCAGACTTAGGCCTGATCACATCAGAGTGACATCCCGGTCACACAGACCTTATCTCTGTTCGGGGTTGAAACTTTTCTCTCCCTAAGCTCATTAACCCGCGCTCGGCTACTCAAGACTACGATTGTCAAAACACAAGGTGTTTGGCTATGAAATTTGTCCGACACACAATTCTTTTCCTTCCTTAATTACTGTCTGCTCTCATATATACAACTCAGATTCCCTTTTGCATCTCCTTCAGAGAAAAAGTGAAGTGAAGAAATATTTGTGACTTGTAACTAGAAGTGTTCATTTATATTACTAACTCGTAACAGTGTTAAGTTACTTACATTCTCTGCCTTACATAAATCTCAATTACATAAAACGCATTTTAGACAGAGAATTACAGTGCATACTTAAATTGCAGAATTAGGAGAACGCAAGTTGTGTAACACATCTCACGTGTTCCAGGGTGCCAGGGTAGCAACCATCCATCCCAAGTCCCAGGGTGAAAGCTTGAAGAGTTGCTGTAATTCCCTTCATTAAAGGGAATTACATTTTTCTGGGATTTTCATAGTGGCTCTATTCGATTTGCTAATTACGTAACCTCAGCGCCACGGAGCTAATGCCTTCAGCTCCTACGTAAAAGTCTTCTGATTGGCATAATAATAGTCTTAGTTAATTGTAACTTTGCATTTCCCTTAAATCGATCATTTTAATGATGTTTTCCTTTTTCTGTTTTGCTACTTGTGTGGCACCTAGTCTTGTCAGATGACAGTTATGTTTAAAGAAATGTTAAGCGTCACCCACCCACGCAAATAACAGATGGCGACCTTTGGCCAGCATCGCATAAATGAAGTCTTAATGAATCTCTCAATAGAGTGAAGATCAATTTCACTTACTATGAGAGTTTTGTGAGAAACGAACCTTTATTGTAAAATCCGCTTTATCTTTTCGCACCTTTGGCACCCGTGAACAGCAGTACACAACTGTAATTACTTTATTCTAATATTTTAATTTTACACCTTTCTTTTATTATAAGTTATGAATGCGCATAAACTTCATTGTTTGGAGAAGGTTTGTTGACACCAACTCATATATTTCAGTAGAGTTCTCATTATTGTATGTTATATGCGAGACAACAAGTCTCTGGTAGTTAGGCATTAGCTAGGAAAGTGCAGTGATAACCATTGTTAATTGGTACGCTGACGGGAAAGTGTTAGATTCCTGCCTAAAACTTACGATATTTACGTTAGCTGGGAAGTCATTTTTGGCAATCCCCCTTCTGTGTAAGCCATAGCCTCCGAGTAACCAACGTCTGCTTAAATTATTTTGCGATTCTTTAACAAACTTTAGCTTGTTAGTAAATTAGCAGAGTAGCTTGATTCACGTACCATTGTCATATTAATTTATATAGGAGTTCCATTATAAGTAATAGCAACGTAAATAGCGGAACCGTGTTTGTATTCATATGACAATGAAATATGCGTACTCTCTCTCTCGCCAGTACAAGCACACTTACCCAGCATTTGACAGTTTTGTGCGCGTAGCCTTTCACTTTCACTTAGCACATTCCATACCTCATAACGGGAACAACCTTATTATTCCCTACTGTGTTATTGGTGTTAATCATTATCGTATTTTCTATAAGGAAGGCACTCTTGAACACTTACCTTTTATGAGAGCAGAAGAATATTCATTTACTCATTTTGTGTAGGAATTATTTTTTCTTTATTACATTAAGTGATATAGAAACCTTCTGTTTTACAACAGACCCATATATTGTTTGACCCATTAAAGCATACCGCATTACTTATACCTGAGCCACTGGGAGGGAAAATTTTACATTTCCAATTAAACTTTAAAGCCTAACTTTTATTTTTGTTCCTATGGAACTGACAAGCAGTTTGGCGGTTTCCCTTATTTTTTTCTTTCATCTTGATTTCATTTACTTCCATAAGTCTCGCAAGGGGGCAGATATCACAAGCCCATTTACAACTCAACGCGCTCAATAATGCAGTTTCATTTTTACCATTACTTAATTTTTTTCCTTTTTTACTTTTATTAGACTTTGCTGCTTCCTGCACCCTCACTGTACTTCATTATTACGTAACCACTGCACTAACATCGGTACCAGCCCATGTGCATGTTGCCCTGTGTTTTCGAACATCCACTTATCGACTTGTGCAATAGCCGGTTCGTCTGTGCACAAGTCCCTGACGTCTGCATTTTGATTTTTGCTGTGTCTCACACAAATTTATTATACTTGACTATAGTGTAACCGATGCATGAGCCAATTGGTACCAGCCTGTGCGCAGGTTACCCTGTGTTTTCGAACACCTACTTACCCACTCGTGCAATAGCCAGTTAGTCCATGCACAAGTCCCCAACGCTTGCACTTTGATTTTGCGGTCTCTTGCACACATTTAAAATACTTAACTATTATGTAACCGCTGAATGAACATCTGCGGCAGCCTGTGTGCATGTTACAGTGTGTTTTCAAACACATATTTACCAACTTGTGCAATAGCCGGTTTTGCCCATGAACATGTCCATAACACTTGTACTTTGGTTTTATCCTAATTCCACGCAAACGAAACAACGTCCTGAGCAACCCACAAACTTTGTTATTTTGGAAATATTAACAATCCTGTTCTTTATGAGCAAAACCTGCTCACTACCAGTGCCACTAATTGTTCACTGAAAATCCATTGGCACTCGACAATGACCAATTGTCACATGCAATTACCATACCATTCATCCTGTAAGTGCCACCTTCATTGTATTTCAGTCCTTGGCTTTTCCAAGCATTTACAGATATCTGGCCCAGTGCCATGAGCATTATTATGGATAAACCTTCACCCCATGGGACCAGCAAGCAACTTTTATTCTCATCCCTATCCCCAGCCTTGGTGGCTCCACCAGTTTTGCACACTGAGGCTCCATCTTGACCCTTCTCTCCTATTTTCCTGCAGTTCCATCTTGTCTCTGCTTACACAGTGCCACCTTTGTTCTACGACATGCCATCTAACTCAATAGCAGTGCCTTTGGGGCACTCACCATTCCGTGTGGAGGACTAATACTCAACACTACCCCTCTCCATATAACCATGGCTTCTTATGCTGCATTATACCAGACATTTTTATAAATCGGAAAGGGTCTGCCACTCAGAAGAGAAACCCTAACAACTTGGATTGACACCCATATGACTAAAGATCAAAAGGATCAAGAAACTAGGGATGAGAGGGAAAGTGAAGAGAGAGAAGGTAGGGAGGAAAAGGAGAGACTAGGGCTATAAGCCCAGCATACCCATCGAGTTGTCCCTTGAACAAGCTCGCCACGACAGTGCCAAGGCACTCGCCCAACACAGAGCTGATCGCTCCACTTCAGCCACACCCCAGTCTGCTCTAAGCAGCCTGAGCATGCTCATCCATATGTAGTCGGAAGATGGGCCAGAAGCATGACTCGATCACATAGAGAATGTGTTTGCCAACTACGCCCCCACTACAATCGACATATCGCTAATCTTTAACAAACACATGAAGGGCAAGGGTTTGATTGCTCTGTGGACTCTGACCACTGCTGAACAAGGAGATCTTGAAGCTATCAGTGGAGTGGTCAACAAGACGTATGCAATTGCTCCTGAACACTGGTGACAATGCTGGTGTAGCCTACCTAAAGAAGCTGGACAGTCCTGGATGGACTGGACATATCACAAAGGAAGACATTTCAACCCTTGGCTGGATTCCCTTGAAGTTGGAATACTTCCAGACCTTTCTGAGTGCGTGCAATTGGAGTATTTTTTTCTATTATGCTCTAAGGGTACTCCCACATATATTTATGAGAAGCATCCCACAACCATTGCAGAATGCTGCCAGTTGGCAGATGATTTGGAAACACATCATCCCCACCTCATCTCCCTCGACAAGAAGGTTACACTTTTACGTTCTATGTCCTGAACAGTCCAGACAAAGAATGGGCCCACCTCTAAGCCATTTACTTGAAACTTCTGAAACTGAACTGGACATAGTATTGGCAGTGCCGCAACATACCACATGATGGCTAACACACTGTGACAATTGCTACCCCTACGAGTTCGGATGATGCAATGCCTCCCCGAGCCAGCAGCAGGCTTGCTCCCTTTAATGGAACATGCCACCAAGAGACTACACCCAGAACTATTGCAAAGTTTATGGACATTCTGCCTTATGGGCGAAGTGCCTAAGAAAGACTGCTGCACCTACCTTTGCCTTGGCAGTTATCACGCCCTCAGCCTTCGGCCCTCCAGCCTAAGGTCCTATCACTGTGACATCTCCCACTGGTAACTACCATGCACACCACATCAGAGCTTTTGATGACTCTGGTGCACATATCTCATTAGTAAGGGAAGATTGAGTCCCCTAGGAAGCCACCGTCAACAGACACAACCTCATTACTGTAGAGGCAATCAACTAAAAGATGATGATACTTCCTACAGTTCAATTGAGGGCCACAAGACTTTACCAATAAAAAAATCTGTAGTCTTGCAGGAGTTAAGTACATTGCTGGGGGTTATGACATCCTCCTAGGACAAGATTTAAAAGCCTCTATAGCGAGTCCTCCGTGGACTATTCTTGACACACTGCCAGTGCTGCTTGAGTGCCCTGAGCAGTGGCATGTTTCATCCAGCCTGGATGTTGAGCCACTCTCCAGTACAATTTCTGTGCCTGGCCTGGAATCCAATCCAGTGCCAGAGCCCACACTGCATCTTCCCCCGTCAACAGGGTATACTTTTACCCCACAGCTTGGCCCCGCCACCAATGTCAGACCAAGAGTTAACCCCACAAAAACATGAGTCCTATTTGGACTCCCACGACCATGGTGGAAACTCACAAAAAGGTGTGGCCTCACAAACCATTCCTGAGTTGGTCATTGCCACCTATGAGGCTCCAACAATTGACAAACCTCCTTGCTCACTTCCACATCTCCAGAGAAGGAAATTCTGGAGACTTTGACCATAGCCTAACTAGATGAACTGCGCCAGTAAAGGACAACAATTGTTGGGGCACTTAAAACTCCCATTGTTGAGTCAGTAGGAGTGCCTAAGATGCCAACTCCTCCTTTAGATCTGGTGTCACAAGTTCCTCCTATACCAGCAGACATATAGGGTAGACATGGACCAAGGAAGAGAGATACAAGGAGTAGGTCTTAAGGGTAGCCTACAAGAGCGCCACTGGTGCTTACCCAAACCTGGCACAGTGCCTAATTTATTTGGGTGTGATGGCCCTTAATCCAAAGGAAGTGCCACTTACTCCCATCATACTTCTACTTCTGGCCCCTTGTGTTTGTGTATTCATAAAAGTCGAACCCTCTATTCCTCATTGAAACTACTTACTAATCACATACCTATTTCCGAGTACTTTGCACCTTCATCTGCCTGTAGAACTTACTGTACACTGCTGCAAATTGCACAGTGCCATCTACCAGTCATACTGGTACAATTAGCATTTGTTCATACTGACTAAGGTCAAACAGTGGGCCAAGAACCCCCATATACATTATGTTAACGTTTTCATGAAAACTTTATAATTAACTAGGGTTAAAATCTCATTTTGTATAGACAGGATAAACTGTAAGTAATGAAATCCCAATATAACATTGAATAAGTAACTAATATTTAATAATTCAACTTACATTGAATAATTTGATACATATACTTGCTCATGGCCTACACGATACGTGGAGTAAAACTTAAAACTTAGCCAAATCTTGTAGGTGAACCTAGCTTCAATTTAATCTTAAGTAATGGGACATGAAGCTGTAAAAGAGAGTAAGATTTCTTAACCCTTCATGCTTTATAAGACATTCACGCCCAAAAAAGGTGTAATATGTCTTTTTTGTGTGTGGAGCTGTAACATACATACACAAGATGCATGTTGAAGCCCTAGTATTAAGAAATCAATAAAATGAAATAAGTACAGTATTTTTTTTTCACTACTTGTAGAAGTAAGACCACACGAGATGGCATACTGAAGCCGTATCTGCCTACTCCCTCACTCATTAAGAATTGGACATGACACTTATCCTACTTTGCTCCTACCCCCAAAACCTCCACCTCTCCTATAGCAAAAGACCATGCATTGTCATACTTTTTCAACACCTGGTGCTGTCGTACAAATCTCATTTCCAGACAACCAAAACACCCCAAGAAAACCAGTGCCAAGATGTGACAAAACGAAGAGACAAAAAGGGCAGAGAAGGAAGGGGGCTGGAGAAGCAAGTATGAGATTATTCCACCTAACAGACTTAGTCCTGATCACACAGGGGTGACATCTCGGTCACAAAGATCTCCTTATCTCTGTTTGGGGATGAGGCTTTTAACCCCCTATGCTCATTAACCCACGCTCGGCTACTCATGACTACGATTGTCAGAAAACAAGGTATGTTTAGTTATGAAATTAGCTCTTATGTAAAATTCCTCTAATTGACCTAGTAATAATCTTGGTTCAATGTAACTTTGCATTCCCTTGTGTCCATCATTTATGATACTTTTTTCCCCTTTTCTCTTTTGTTACTTGCGTGGCACCCAGTCTTGTCAGATACCAGATAATTTTGGTGTGAATATTAAACCATGTATATAACAATATATGTGTATATATTCAAGTATGTATAATATATATAATATATATATATATATATATATATATATATATATATATATATATATATATATATATATATATCATTCGAGCTACAAATGTCCTTTAATATCTAATTTGCTCTACCTCGGAATTGATATATTTTCATATAAGTACCGATGGGGAATTTTTAGTTGATAATAATTTTGTCCCCTCATGGGATCGAACCACCGTCCAGTGGACGGGTACAAAATCAGAATGGACAGTGACGTTATTGAGTTGGCCAACAGAGAGGCTATAAGTTTATATAAATTCTGACCATTACAAATCACCGTCATACCCGATGTTTTTCGTAATTAGAATCGATATGAAACCCCATCAACCATGTTAGCTTATTTGAACGTTTGACCAATGTAACCTAGTTATGAATAATTAGCACATCACCGTGATTTATATAAATCATTCGAGCTACAAATGTCCTTTAATATCTAATTCGCTTTACCTCGGAATTGATATATTTTCATATAAGTACCGAAGGGGAATTTTTAGATGATAATAATTTTGTCCTCTCATGGGATCAAACCACTTTCCAGTGGATGGGCACGAAATCAGAATAGACAGTGACGTTATCGAGTTGGCCAACAGCGAGGCTATAAGTTTATATCAATTCTGTCCATTACAAATCACCATCATACCCGATGTTTTTCGTAATTAGAATCAATATGAAACCCCATCAACCATGTTAGCTAATTTGAACATTTGACCAATGTAGCCTAGTTATGAATAATTAATACATCACCATGATTCATATAAATCATTTGAGCTACAAACGTCCTTTAATATCTAATTCGCTGTACCTGGGAATTGATAGTTGATAATAATTTTGTCCCTTCATGGGATCAAATCACTGTCAGGAGGACGGGCCCAAAATCAGAATGGACAGTGACCTTATCGAGTCGGCCAACAGAAAGGCTATAAGTTTATATCAATTCTGACCATTACAAATCACGTCGAACTTGATGTTTTTCATAATTAGAATCGATATGAAATCCCCTCAACCACTTTCCGTTCTGATTTTGTGCCCGTCCACTGGACGGTGGTTTGATCCCATGAGGGGACAAAATTATTATCAACTTAAAATTTCTTCGGTACATATATGAAAATATATCAATTCCAAGGTAGAGCAAATTAGATATTAAAGGACATTTGTAGCTCGAATGATTTATATTAATCACGGTGATGTGATAATTATTCATAACTAGGCTACGTTGGTCAAACATTCAAATTTGCTAACATGGTTGAGGGGGTTTCATATCGATTCTAATTGCGAAAAACACCGAGTTCGACGGTGATTTGTAATGGTCAGAATCGATATAAACTTATAGCCTCTATGTTGGCCAACTCGATAACGTCACTGTCCATTCTGATTTCATGCCCGTCCACTGGAAGGTGGTTCGATCCCATGAGTGGACCAAATTATTATCAACTAAAAATTCCCCTTTGGTACATATATGAAAATATATCAATTCCAAGGTAGAGCGAATTAGATATTAAAGGACATTTGTAGCCCGAATGATTTATATAAATCACAGATATATGATAGTTATTCATAACTAGGCTACGTTGGTCAAACATTCGAATTGGCTAACATGGTTGAGGGGGTTTCATATCGATTCTAATTACGAAAAACACCGAGTTCGACGGTGATTTGTAATGGTCTGAATCGATATAAACTCATAGCCTCTCTGTTGGCTGACTCGATAACCTCACTGTCCGTTCTGAATTCGTGCCCGTCCACTGGACAGTGGTTCGATCCCATGAGGGGACAAAATTCTTAGCAACTAAAAATTCCCCTTCGGTACATATATGAATATATATCAGTGATTTATATGAATCACTGTGATGTGATAATTATTTATATATATATATATATATATATATATATATATATATATATATATATATATATATATATATATATATATATATATATATATATATATATATATATATATATATATATATATATATATATATATATATATATATATATATCTATATATATATATATATATATATATATATATATATATATATATATATATATTATATATATATATATATATATATATATATATATATACTATATATATATATATATATATATATATATATATATATATATATATATATATATATATATATATATATATATATATATATATATATATATATATATAGATAATATATATATATATATATATATATATATATATATATATATATATATATATATATATATATATCTATATATATTATATATATATATATATATATATATATATATATATATATCTATATATATATATATATATATATATATATATATATATATGTATCGAGCTACAATGTCCTTTAATATCTAATTTGCTCTACCTCGAAATTAATATAATTTCATATATGCTTAAGCGAAGGGGAATTTTTTTTCTCGATAATAGATTTACCTGTACCTGGGCACGAACGCAGGAGACATTCAAATCCAGGCAAGGTGGTGGGGTGGAGGAGCTTCACTGACATGCCTCGATTTGAATGTCTCCTGCGTTCGCGCCCAGATACAGGTAAATCTATTATCGAGAAAAAAAATTCCCCTTCGGTTAAGCATATATGGAAAATATATAAATTCCGAGGTAGAGCGAATTAGATATTAAAGGACATTGTAGCTCAATGTATGTATATGAATCACGGTAATGTGATATGACTTATATATTATAT
>NC_061087.1:66229861-66232361 GCF_015104395.2 Macrobrachium nipponense | reverse complement strand
TTCCTTGCCAATAAATCTTTTATCCCATCTAACCACCCTTTGTAAGTCTTTCACTCTTCCTGTCTCCAAATCTTTTCTAGAGAAATTTTATAGAAAATTGAGGCTTTCTAATAATATTTAAGAAATCTTCGTATATTTCGATATATCTTTACTTTTACGCATGGACTCAACGTCGCCGAACATCTAACCGAAGTACATTTAGCCGATGGACATTTAGCTGAACGGACATTTGGTCGAAAATTTACAAGTGTGAATAGTAACAAACAATACTTTATGTATTTCAGTTAACAGTTTGCTGCACAAATAAAATAATAAAAAAAACAGTTTGTTGTATGGTCTTAAGTATTCAAAGATTGTGCGCAATTGCTCCCAGAAAATCTTTTCTTTGATACTCCTCACATTCCTCAATGATAGACATGAGCCTTATGTTTAATATCTCATACTCGTACTTCGTCTTCGAAAATTTTAATGCAACCCCTGAATTTACCATCTCGATTGCTAACTACCAATTCGATTGTTCTTTCCTTGGATTTGAAACTAGACGGCAAATAGAAGGGTGGGTTACTGTCATTCCCTGTTCAAACGTACTGTCTCATCCCTCAGTTCAACAATTGAAATGGTAAACTCAAAGTAAATGTCGATTGTTTTCGAACTGTTAGGATTGCTTGTTATAATTAATAGAACGATAGTGGGTACGTCTACTACATTTTCGGCCAAACGTTCTTCGGTCAAGTCCATCGACCATATGTCCGTTCGGCCAAATGTCCGGGAGCTGGACTCAATATGAGTAACATGATTATGATTAATTAAACTTATCATTTCAAGAGTAATAACACCTTGACGCTAAACTGAAAGGCAACCACCGATAAAAAGTGTCTGTTCAGTTTATGAATTCATTTTGTTGATTTTTTATTAAGTTGATTATTTGTTTGATCAATAACAATGAAAGCTTTTAGAAATTCTAAACTGGAAGCTCATATTCATAATGATACACAGACCGTTATTGTGTACGTGCATAGTGATCATTGTAGGGTCTTGGAAAATTATTATAATATAGAATTAGCATTCATATGCGCCAATAAAAATTATTAATTCAGAAACTGCATTTTATAACGTGCATGAAATTGGAGATCCATCATAGGATATATGAGGGTTTAAATAACCAAAAGGATAACATCAGTGAATATATTCCACAGCAGCCTTCAGAAATGAGGCCATGTTGCTCATCCTACTGAATATCACCCACATTAATTCACGTTAATGTGGAAAGCGTGTCGGTTAAAGGACTTTTTTCATATAAGTAAAGAATCCACGTTTGCCATGACCCCTTTCACATCAACTTCAAGATAATCATGCGCATGCTATTTAAATAAGAACGAGTATAATAAAACTATTTGAGTCTATTTTATTCGTACCAATGGGATACTAAAACGAGCAATTCGCATACAGTTTTCCAGCTTTATTTCTTAAGATAAGAAAGAGGGCAAAGGCAGCTGAGAAAGCTGATTAGAGCTAAATTGATATAATAGTTAAATAAACAAAGAACCAAGCTTTATTTTGGAGCGCTGCAGAGCATGTACGATGCATGTGTTTAACCGGCAATAATCTTAATTCCACTTTAAAACGAAATATATTTTAGTTAGCTAAGCAAGGAAATGAATATCGCCAAATACTAGTAGTACTTTAAAGCATGGAATAAAATCGAGACATCGCATTGTCATAAGGCAAAATTTTAAAATATTTATCCAACAAATGAAAACATCCTTGATATAGTAAACTACTTACAAGAACTTCACTGCCATGAAACTAAACAACTTTATTCGTTCTCCCGATGCTCTTTTCAATAGTTTTAATGAACCTTATTTCAACGGCTTTTAGAAATGACCGTGCGGAACACGGTCTTCATTTTCAATTATTCCTGTTTCAGACAGGTGGAAGGGAAGTCAATGGGACATCCCTTGGATCCTGTCTTCGGCAATATTTTTATGAGCTCCCTGGAGGAGGCAGTATTTGACGATTGTCGTCTTATCTTCCATTATTTATTTTACAAGATATGTGGACGACACATTTGCGTTGTTCAAATGTGATTCTAATGCTGATTCCTTTTTAAAGTCCTTTAATGCCCACCATCCTAATATCAAGTCTACAGTAGAGAAAAAATTCGCTTCTTAAGGGAAGAAAGTGGATTTCACAACAGCATTCATAGGAAAAATTCTTTTATGGGGTTGGATATAAATTCTTATAGCTCGTGTTATTTTAATTCTAAATTTAATTTTCTCTCTACCCTCCTCAGCTCCAAAGAGGCCATCTTTAACTTCCAACTGGGTATCCTTTACAGTGAAGTAGAATTCTTGGGAATTTTTTTCTCCCGCTATTGCCACAGAATACTTATTAACTCCTTACTGCAAAACTGAAATAACCTGTTGCTTACCATATTTACCTCTCCCAAACTATATATTTCTGGTGAGTTCCCTTTTCTACACAACTTTAGTTTTAAATA
>NC_061087.1:66219861-66222361 GCF_015104395.2 Macrobrachium nipponense | reverse complement strand
TATTTTGAAGTCAACCAACGTCCAAATTCGCCATTTCCTGATTTTCCGAAACACAAAAGGACAATAATCCAAGAAATATCACTTCATAAAAGGCATTGTACAAGCCCTGTATAGTCTGGTATCCGAACAGAAATGGAAATTCGGAACAGTGGAGGGTTCTAGGACGAGAAGGGGATCCGAAGGAATGGCAGTGCTAAAGGCTTGTCAATAGCGAACTAGTCATTAAGGACCCGCCTTTGGTTAACCAGATGGTGTAGTAATGGCTCCGAGCATCGGAAGAGAGAGAATGAAAGGGAGAGGAAGTGAGAGAGAGTACGCGGGGTGTAATGGAGAAGAATGGGGAAAAAAAGACAGACAGACAGACAGACACACAGACAGACAGACAGAGAGAGACAGACAGACAGACAGACAGATATCAAGAGAATGTTGTAGCAAGAATTGCCTATCATTTGCAGATATTTTTGGCATTTCTCTATAATGATATAAATCCACATTGAAAACCTATTCACGTGTCATTTATGTATAAAATCGTACTTTTTACATGAAATACCATTTTTATTTTCATTAACTGTGTTTTACCTTTGGGCATGATCCTCACTTAAAGATCGAAATGTGAAAAAAGAAACTAACAAACATTTCTGTCCGACCTTTCGCTGAACAAAATGAAGTCTCAACGAAACACCAATAACCTAATTTACGCGAAAATAGAAACAAATAGCAAATATGGCTGTCCAGGTTACACTAAACTAGGCACTTTGGAGAACTAAAGGATACAAGCCAAAAGCGATGAACAAACAAAGAAACAAGGAAACAAATAATACTAAGAAATGTGTAGGTGCCTTTTTTTTAGCACCGTTGATAAGGGCTAACTTCAACCTTAAATAAAATAAAAACTACTCAGGCCAGACGGCTGCAATTTGGTATTTTGATGACTGGAGGGTGGCCGATCAACATACCAGTTTGCAGCCCTCAACCCTTGGTAGATTTTAAGATCCGAGGGAGCAGACAAAGTGCGGACAAATAGCCTTTTAAATAGTTTGGTTTTACAGGAAACTAAACAAACTAGAAGTTATTTACGTAGACCCTCAAAACCTTCTTCAGAAATAATGTCTACTGGACCCTCTGGAAGACCACATTCTGTAGGCAGGGAGATATAGGAATGAGCTGGATTGGTGTAATGAAAATAACACAAAGTTAAAATAATGGGTAAGGAAATAACAAAAATTCATCCATTGCCAAATACAAATTTAGAATTCATATCTATATAAATAAAAATGTCCGTTTGTTCAAAATCTTAAATCTCCTAAAGTTCTTCACCGATTCCTTTGAAAGTTTGACTCGACATTGCATTGGAATATGCGTGTGCTTTTATAAAGAGGTTACATCCTACCCCCCTTACTCCGATAAGGGTGGAATTGAGAAGAGATTCCCTGAAACGGAGCTGGTTATGTCAGTGAAATGGGGCTGGTTATGTCCATAGACTTAGTTACTTTAAGAGTTTATCATACATAATTATTTTTTCTGTATATGACTTATCATTTGGAAAGGAATACTATAAATTAAACATTAATGACATCAAAGAGGGTGGAGTTTGAGAATGGGAAGAGAGAGAATGAAAGGGAGAGGAAGTGAGAGAGAGTACGCGGGGTGTAATGGAGAAGAATGGGGAAAAAAAGACAGACAGACAGACAGACACACAGACAGACAGACAGACAGACAGAGAGAGACAGACAGACAGACAGACAGACAGAGACAAATAAGAGTGGGTGTTTGGGAGGAGAGAGAGAGAGAGAGAGAGAGAGAGAGAGAGAGAGAGAGAGAGAGGGTTCGTATTAGTGGTAAGAAAGATGGAAAGAGGACATTGATTGTTGGAGAGAGAGAGAGAGAGATGAGAGAGAGAGAGAGAGAGAGAGAGAGAGACTTAGTGTTAATGAAAAGAAAGATGGAGAGAGACAGTGATGTTTGGAGAGAGAAAGAGAGAGTTAGAGAAATGGGCTTTCTCTTTTCTTTCTTCCCCATTTAACAAGTCTAAGCCATATCAATGTGTGGCCGGGTACAGCTAGTGTGTATAATATATATATATATATATATATATATATATATATATATATTATATTATATATATATATATATTATATTATAATGATATATTTATATATATATATATATATATATATATATATAATATATATATATAGTATATATATATTCCTTCATTATAATAGCTTCCACGAAAAATTCAGTATCATACAGTATGTTTTAGAGCGGGTACAAGCGACCTGAATACAATAATTGTCTTAGCTACATTAAGTTCACTAGTGTGTAATAATTCTAAGTGGTATATAGTAATTTAGGAAGGGATCCGGCTGTATTTGAAACATTGCAGTCATATAGTAAACAGGTCGTTAACCACCTTAAACACATGAAACAACTTCTCGTTTATCACACAGCTGGGTACGACAATTTGACCTAATGAAGCGTCCCAAGTCATTCTACGTTT
>NC_061087.1:66204861-66214861 GCF_015104395.2 Macrobrachium nipponense | reverse complement strand
AATAACAAAAATACCAGGAACATTGAGTGCAATAAACATGACTATGAGTATCATGAGTCAGATAAAAAAATAATATTAAGGATTGTTTTGAACAAAATAAGAAATAAGATACTCCCAAAAATTGGCAATGAGCAATGAGGTTTTATGAGAGATAAAGGGACAACAAATGCAATTTTTATTTTGAGAATGTTGATGGGCAGGGTAATAGAAGTGTAAAAGGATCCATATGTTTGTTTAGTTAACTATAAAAAGGCATTTGAAGGGGCTAGACATGTAAACCTTATAAGGATGCTGGAACAGATAAATATCGATGGGAAAGATCTAAGATTGATAAAGAATTTATATTGGAATCAGGAGGCATCATTGAAAGTAGAAAATGATGAATCAGAGACTCGCCACATCAAGAAAGGTGTAAGACAGGGCTGCGAGATCACCTGATCTCTTCAGTTTATATAGTGAAATGATTATGAGAGATCCCAGAGATATGGAAGGAATTAAGGTTGGAGGAGTCAGTATTAATCATATCATATATGCTGATGATACAGCACTTATTGCAGACTCCCATGATAAGCTTCAAGCTTTAATCAGTACGTTGACCAATGAAGCAGAAAAAGAGGTCTGTCAATGAATATCAAGAAAACAGAAGTTATGGTTATCACCAAGGATGAAATATCTCCAAGAATAGATATAAGAAATGATGCTGAAACAGTTCAACAAACCGATAGTTTTAATTATTTAGGATGCACTGTCACAAGTGATGGAAAATGCGAAAAAGAGACCAAGAAAAGAATATCCAAGGTAAAAGATGCATTTTGTAAGATCAAGAAATTAGTCACCAACTCGAAAATGACTATGAATATAAGGACGAGGTTTGTGAAATGTTTTGTTTGATCTTTATTATTGTATGGCTGTGAAACTTGGAGTTTGAGGACGGCAGACGAGGAGAGGTTACAGACTGAAAAAAATGTGGTTTTGGAGAAGGATGTTAAAAATATCATGGACTGAAAGGAAAACTAGTGAGGAAGTATTAGAGAGAGTAGGCGTTTAAAGAGAGCTTTTGGCATCAGTGAGTCACATAGTGAGAAGACAAGAACTAGAATATCTCTCTCTCACTGGTAAAATCAATAGAAGAAGGCCAAGAGGAAGACATAGACAAAAAATATATGGATGGGTCGGTGAGAATGACTGGAAGAAGAATGTCAACAGCTCAGATGCTGCAGAGAGCCGGAAATAGAGAAAAATAGCGAGCCACGATTGCCAAAGTCTTTGGTGATGTGACACCTGGATGATGATGATGAATACACACACACACACACACACACACACACACACACACACACACATATATATATATATATATATATATATAATATATATATATATATATATATATATATATATATATATATATATATATAGTATATATATATATATATATATATATATATATATATATATATATATATATATATATCTGTGTGTGTGTGTGTGTGTGTGTGTGTGTGTTATACGATCACAAGTAAAACGTGAAGATTGTATATCAAGAGGCAGCAGGAAAAATGAAAAGCAGCAGTACCTAGCGCTTTCGTGTGTCCTTGATACACCTCATCAGGGTACAATATATAAAAGAATGAAAAAAGCTTTGAAATATCAAAGGTAAACATAAAAACAAAAAAGTAAAATAGAGAACAATCAAACAGCCTAGTCAAGAAGCAAATGGTCCACAGCCCAGAATTACACTTAAAGGACAGTTCTCTAGCTTACGAAATGTATTGTTGACAACTTCGTAACTATGGAATTGACTGCTTAGTAGTTCCATTTCCATTTGTTGTCCTTTAAGTGTAATTTTGGGCTGTGGACTATTTGCTTCTTGACTAGGCTGTTTGATTGTTCTGTATCTTACTTTTTTTTTTTATGTTTACCTTTGATATTTCGAAGCTTATTTTCATTCTTTTATATATTGTACCCTGATGAGGTGTATCAAGAATACACGAAAGCGCTAGGTACTGCTGCTTTTCATTTTTTCCCGCTGGCTCTTGATATATATATATATATATAATATATATATATATATATATATATATATATATATATATATATATATAACTCCAATTTCCGGAGCAACAACTCGAAGAACACTCCAAGGCGGGTCAGGGAAAGGCACTATCCATATGCATTTTATTAAATTATATGACGTTTCACAACTCCACTTAATTGCATTTTCTAGGCTGCAAACAAGCAAACATGACAATCAATAAACTAATAAAATCCGAATTACATATAATTAAATTAAAACATTCAAAATGTAATTGATAAAACATTCACTTAAAGAACAAGCAAATGGCTGGTGACAACCTACCCAGAAGGAAGTTAAAAACATACTACTGTACTTTTATCAACGAGAGAGAGAGAGAGAGAGAAAGAGAGAGAGAGAGAGAGAGAAAACAACAAACATACAGACAGAGAAAAACAGCTCATCAAGCAATTGTGTGGATGACGTTTGGGAGTTTAACGGTGGTACGGTCAATTTGATAATAATGGATTCCAGTATTGTTAAGTCGTTTTCTTTTTGTACCTGTCCTACTATTGAAAAATCTTTATTGTCTATATAGGTTTTACATATTTTTGAATGGTTTTTAATATTAGATTGTTCAGGGCTAGACAATCTACTCCCAGTTCTGAAGGTGACCCCCCTGTGAGCATCAATGCGCACTCGCAACAGCCTCTTTGTACATCCGACATAGATCTCCTGACTACATCTGGGGCACTTGTACTTATATATAACGTTGGATGTAAACAGAGGACTGAGCTTGTCTTTGAACTTGAAGAGAGAGCCAACTGTTCGGGGATTCTTCGAAATGAGTTTCAGGTTGAGGGCCGGTAATTCTTTTTGAATGATGGTTAGAAATTTCTTCCTGAAAGTGTCATCCTGTATGTAGGGGAACGCCGCGTACAAATTCATTTTAGGGACAGAGTACGCGGTGTTCCCCTACATACAAGATGACACTTTCAGGAAGAAATTTCTAACCATCATTCAAAAAGACTGAGCCACAACAATGCTTGGCCAGGTACAACTAGTTCAGAATAAAAACCAAAAGTTGAAAGTTGATAGATTAGAGTACTGCTTTGTGATTATTTTATTATATATCGATTAATTTAATTATTTAGATTTGTTTAGTTATATCTTCTTTATCTATTTCACTATTTTTTTCTTTATTATTCTTCACTTATTTATTTACTTATTTATTTATCTATTTATTCATTTACTTACTGATCTATTCGTTTATTTCATCGTGAAAAGGTGAAAAATAATGACTAAAAAGAATTCGATCTATTTTTGGAAGTACAATAATACAATGCAATACCAAAAAAACAAAAATTAAAATATAATGATTTTACAAACAATTCTGTGCATTTCATAGTTGTATTCTAAACCTGCCAAATATTCTAGAGTTCCACGTGAATCAAGCTGTTGTACTATATTTAAAATGTGTTCATCGGCCCTAATATATTTAAGATGTTTTCGATTTGGAGCATTTCCGGCATTCGCTTTTTTCATAATAAGCACCACATCCTTTTTTAATTGTCTGTATGCCATCGATGAATTTCCATATAACAGGATGGTTTATTTCTAGTTCTGCATATATTTTTCTGTGTGTAGCTTCAGCATGATAATTTGTTCGGTCTTCACCAGATATAGTCCAACTGTACCTAGTCCACATTTCTATGGGAAAAAATGTGAACGCCGCCAGTGCCTCGTCTCATTGGTCTCTCAACATATTTTCCTTCTGCCCAATTCATTAATGCCTGAAGTTCATCAGATAAGTATTCCAACTTAGCATCATAGTAGACATACATGTGGGAAACTGGTACAAAAGATAGAACAACGACCATTTTAGCTTTTACGGCGAGGTCGGGATCATGCGAATGTTTGAGTCCGAGGTGTCGCAGATTTTTATGAATATCATGTGCAAAATGAAAGAAACAGCCTTTTAGCTCTACTCCATTGCGGGAAAAGCTGCTCGTTCATAATCACAATAAATGCCTTTTTGGCTGTAAGTCTGCAGACAAATCAGTTACCATCTGAAACATTTTAACGTATGTTGCTCGACTCTTTATTGTGTAATAAAGCACACAATGTAGGAATAACTCCATACCTTCTTGCCATAACAACGTAAACCTGAGAAAATAAGGAGTAGACAGCTTAAATGTTCCATCCACATAGCACACATCATCGGTTGCACCAGGAGGCTGCTAAAAGTTCGAATTTCCTCTCATCAAGGAATTACCTATAGAACAATCTAACATACGAAATCACAGTCACTTTAGTATTGTGGGAAGAACCCAACATATAGACGAACTAACCACCCTCGAATCAATAATGTTTAAGCTAACTGTACCTTCTCTTAACCACCAGTCGTCTTCCACCCAACTGTTTATTGCCTAATTACCTGTTGCTTTGTTTACACTTCCCACCATAACAATTTTTCGTGTCAGTTCTCCTTACGCTACCGCTGTGGGTAGCTGTCTTGTTTGTTCTATTATTTTTATTATTATTATTATAGTTATTATTATGAATATTATCATAATATATTTATTTTTTTTTTTCTATTATCATTATCACTTTTTAATTAATTTGTTTCTCTGTATTCGCTCCTAGCCCTTTCACTGTTATTCTGTGTTTTTGGTTTTTATTCTGTTTTATTCCTAATTTATTAAAAAGGTTTATAATTTTGGTGTTGGTAAACATTGTGTGTATCATTTTACTTATATGAAATTGATGTGTAATCGTTTCAGGGTGGAAAATGTATCAAGCTGATTAGAAACTCCTGTCTTCATACTTATATATAATATATATATATATATATATATATATATATATAATATATATATATATATAGATATATATATATATATATATATATATATATATATATATATATATATATATATATATATATATATATATATATATATATATATATATATATATATATATATATATATATATACTATATATATATATATCTATATATATTATCTATATATATATATATATATATATATATATATATATATATATATATATATATATATATATATATATCTATATATATATATATATATATATATATATATATATATATATATATATATATATATATATATATATATATATATAACTGTAGTGCGCAACTTTTGGCTTGTCTCCATTCGCTCTAGCTTTGAATGTTTTCCGCTATTTCGAATTTTTGTCTTTATTCTGAATTGGCGCCAAAAGAGCTTATCGCAAAAATAAAGATAGCTAAAACATTCTATCGCCAAAACGATGTAGCCAAATGATCTCCACGAAAAGGGTGGTGCCAAACAGTCCGGTTAAGCGTCTCAGTGGCGTGGTTGGTATGGTGTTTGCGTCCCACCTCGGAGGTCGCGGGTTCGATTCTCGGCCATTCCATTGAGGAGTGAGAGATGTGTATTTCTGGTGATAGAAGTTCACTCTCGACGTGGTTCGGAAGTCACGTAAAGCCGTTGGTCCCGTTGCTGAATAACCACTGGTTCCATGCAACGTAAAAACACCATACAAACAAACAAAACAGTCCGGTTTTCAGTATTTTACATTTCTGAATTACAATTTACCAGTAATTAGCCAAGAATATGTGGTTTCTCCCATTTCCATGATATCATTAACGTAGGCTATTTTTATGGCTGACTTACTTTCTCTATTTTTGTTCTAGATGATAAAGAAAATAATGATGACAAGTTTGCTAAACTATCTTCTCTTAAATAATGTACGATAGGAAGCATATTTTCAAATATTGAAAGGTGTTTGTTTCATCTTCATTAAATAAAATATAAAATGGGACCTAACTTGTTCTCAGAGTACCATTTTCATTAAAGTAGCATGTATTAATTCAAAGTGAGTATAAAATTATTTAAATTAATTAGCTACTCATTGCCGTTATTGTTAATAGTTCAAGACTTTTGTATCCTGGCGTTTCTTATTTATGATAAATACTAAGAGAAGGGGAATTTTGATTTCAGA
Organism: Macrobrachium nipponense; assembly: GCF_015104395.2. NCBI lineage: Eukaryota > Metazoa > Arthropoda > Malacostraca > Decapoda > Palaemonidae > Macrobrachium > Macrobrachium nipponense. Next base: position 66,208,818 of record NC_061087.1, on the reverse strand, counting down.
ATTGTTGTATTTTTATGTTGATATTGGCATCTGGCCTCGACTTGAAGATGATTTGTTAAAATCAATAATAAAAAATCAGAAATGAGGATAACCAAAATTATTTACAAGAGGAAAAGCCATGTTACTTCGCCTGCAAGTCTAGTTAAGTATTGTTTTCCTGTATTTTTGTTGTACATTTCATCGTCCTGCCTTTAAGGAAGGTGCTATATACCAAGGAAAAATTAATGAGAGAGAACAGTAAGTAAATTAGCATAGCTGCGAGAAGAACTGTTTTGTACCTTGATATTGTAAGTGGTTGAACACTGATCAGTTTCAAATAAAAAACCTTTCCTCCTCTGATTAATTTTGTCAAAAATATTGGAAGAATATTAACGATGTAGCAAGGCTATAAATTCCAGTTTTAAGGAATAGTTCTATTTGACAAAAATACATATTTCATGGGTAACATATAATTCAATACTTCTCGGATAACATTGACATGACACTTAAGGAATCTGGGAAGCCTTACGCAGAAAGAATAGGTATTCAGTCAATATTTCTCAGGTGTTTTTCCTCTTATCGGTATTTACATTCTCTTCCTAGTTCTGAGATATTTTTGACATACTTCTTTAATTTCCCAGCAATATTCCAGGCAAGGAATGGAAGCAACATGAAAGAAGGGAAACTGCTAACAGGCACATCCGGAAAAGAATTATGCTGATGAGTTAGGGTGCCTTATAAATTATATTAATTACGTTAGTGTATCTTGTCAACAAAATCATTACGCTAGTCATGGATAGTGTATAAACACTCACTGGAATATTACCTAATGACCGCGCATGATATGTAATGCAATAGGAGGTAAATGGAGCGACTAATCATCGATTAAGGATTCAGGGAGTCACCTGCAACGGGAATAAAGTCACTCATGCGTTCGCTAATTTGTTGAGTGGTTCTCTAATGCCAATGAATAGACGCTGCTGCTTCGGTGACCTTTTGTAATATTGGGCTGCTAGACTTGATCGACTGTGCACAAGCTTCAGACTTACATACACAAACACGTGCTCGCACACACATACATAGACGCCCGTGCGCACATACAAGCACGCAGATATGTCTGTCTGTTGTATGTGTTTGTTTATATATGAATGAGAGAGAGAGAGAGAGAGAGAGAGAGAGAGAGAGAGAGAGAGAGAGAGAGTTACTGGTCTATTCGACGGAAGGAATAAAAATATTTTTTTTAGCATGCCAATTTGAACACATTGGTGTTCGTCTGCTCATTATTGCCGTTAAGACTGGACCCATTCCATGATATGAAATAAGTTTGGTGGAATAAGGGCTCAATAAAAAATCCTGTAGAAAATATTAACAGGAGCAACTCTTCTTGGAAGTATTTTTTTTTTTATTTAATTCTTTTAGTTTTCACAGCCTGGACACCTTATTTTGCGCGATATTATTACTGATCCACAGTATTAGCTATAGTCTGAGCAATTTTGGATTTATTTCTTTATAGATGAACTGTTCGCCAGTACCGTAATGGCATCTGGTTTTAATTCAAAACTATTTTGAATGAGAACATCTTCTTTAATAGATTTTTTGTAACAGCTGTAAGTGTATGACGTCTTACAAAAGGAGACATCAACTTTTTCTGCAGCATACCCACACACACGCACACACACACACACACACACACACACACACACACACACATATATATATATATATATATATATATATATATATATATATATATATATATATATATATATGTTTTAATCACTTCAGAACGTGATTCCTTTATCACACATATCCACAGGTGAAAAATAAGAAACAGGGTCTAGGTCCTGACCGGTTTCGCCTTTATTTTCAAGCCATTGACGAAGGACTGATACATCGTATTATAAGTCACAAGTATATATACTACAGAGACAGTACTGACGAACATACACACAACCGTTTTAGACTGCAGATCCACCCACAGGCATGGTGTGAAGGTAGGAGTGGGTTTCAAAAATCATTTGGCTAAAATTTACAATAAATTCTCAAAGGATACTACCAATTAGGGTACCGACCGTATGAGACAACAAGTCCACACCTGACTGCCCCCTTTACTGTATTTACGAGGCAGGACCAAACAGGAGGAGCAGGGTAATTAACAGATCATGAAGACAGCACTCAAATAAATACAACTTGCTTATCTATTCTGTCAATTCATGGACACTTGATAATAAGGACTGTGTCCTTGAAAGCTTTTAACTTTTTTGAATAAGTAACTCCACTAGATACCATCCAGTTCGAATGAGGTCTTTTATAATATAGACTACATGTATATATATATATATATATATATATATATATATATATATATATATATATATATATATATATATATATATATAGCGTGTGTGTGTATTTGTGTATATGTATGTCTATACGAACACAATCAAATTATTCTGCCTTTGCAGACATACTGATGAAAATGGTAGATTGCGCTACAATGCTGGTATCTGAATCTACCCTTAAATAAAGGATCTACAAACGGAGTCACCTTAAAACAGTTTTCACCTACATCTCTCCGGTAGCATTATGTTTATCTACATTTACTCTTTTTAAATATATTGTTGATGCATTACCATTGCAAAATATTTTATCCCAGTTCTTATAAATGGCTATGCTACAGTGGTCTAATATAAATATAGAATATTTGTCTACACAGTGAATCTGTTCTATATAGTTTATCCGTGTAAATGGGTTAGCATATACTAGATATTAGTCACTTCGTTATCAAGCGTTTATTATTCTTTTATCAGATCACATGACTAACGTAAAATAAATCATAACTCAGAGGTCATAGATAAACACTTTATGACATCTCTGATCTAGAGGAGAGAGAGAGAGAGAGAGAGAGAGAGAGAGAGATACTGTTCACTGTAGTTAATGACGTAGTAGGAGCCTTCGGCAAGTAACTATAATGAGCGTCCTGCATTACGTAGTAGCATCAATTTGCATAAGGGAAGAGGTGAAGGCTTTTCTCATATTTCTCATTAATTTTCTCAGTCCCGTAGGTCCATAAAAAATTACTGTTTGTCTCTCAATTTATATTTCCTTGACTAGGTCTATTACACTTTTTCCTTAATGGCATACTGTTTGCCAGATGCGACCGCATACACGTCTACTCACACAGGTGTACGTGTAAAAAAAATCCAGGCTAAAGTTAACTGCGTTACGCTTAGCAGGGAAAGAAAGATACTGTATTTTTTCTCAAATATCTTTTTCTGCAAATGTAGTAATAAATGAAATATGCGTTTATTACTTTTTAGTTTACAATATCGCATAACTTTTTTTAGTAGTACTACTTTTTAAATGACACATATATGCCCACAAATATTTGCTATATGGGCAATCTCAGTTAGTGAAAACAAAACACCATTAGTAATAATATATTAAGAACTTATTATTTAATTTTAGATTATGAATAAGCCTATGCCTCAAAGACATAATACATTAAGAAAAGAGAGAAAGGCAGATTTTCTAGTCTCTAAAAGAATCGTCTCTGTTACCCCCGTATAAAAAAAAATCACGTGCAATATATCCTCTTTATTTTGTGGGTGGTATGTATAGTAGTAGAACTGACAATAAAGTACGCAGTTAACATATAGGTTAAAATATAATAATAAATAAAAATATTAACGAACAAGAAATGTGTTTGGTAAGATGAAATCGAGAAAGCCTTAACGTCTTATAGATACAGCAATAATTACTAAAACTAAGACATAAAAAGTCTTGTTTATTAGAAATATATATTTTTATGTAGTAATAACATTATAGTTTTTATAATCGTTTGTAACTATATAGACGAAGTTAAAATCTTTAAGTCGTTGGTGCTCGAAAGCCATATCTTAGAAATTCGTTTTTAGTCGCTATAACAATTTGCTTTGAAGTAAACTGTGTTAACTAGATAACAAATACTACCTAAAG